>NW_024349227.1:425752-478962 GCF_902729225.1 Pteropus medius
CCCTCCCTCACGGAACCTCAAATCCAAGCAAGACCAGAAATCAACTTATAAGTGTCCAAGGATGATAAGTTAAAAGATGTCAATCTTAGACGAATCATATCCTGGATGCAGAAAGAATCTGCAGGTGATTCCAGAACCACTGTTGGTTCTGAGATGGGCAATGCCCTGCTTTTTTTGGCAGCAGGCATTCCCTCAGCACCCGCTGTGCTCCAGGCACCAGACGAAATACTAGGGGATCTAGGGAGTTCACAGTCTGGTCAATGAAACAGAAACAATATGTACGCAGAATCGTTAATAAGAACTGCTCAATTTCACATCTGCCTCTCGCAAAACTCTAGAACAGATCATGACCTGGACCATAACAACCCGGTCTGAGTTCCCTGAGAAGCCATGCAAACTAGTCTGATTACCTTTTTTATCAGTTATTAAATTATTGACCAACGGTCAGATACATGGAGCCCTGACTTCTATAAAGTATACAAAGTCTCCTGCCAGACCTTTGAGATAACAAAGAAAGAAGGCACAGCAAGATGACGAAGCATTGCGATAATATTTGCAATGGTTATAAACGACCAATAATAAAGTGTTATTTAATGGATCTAGGACAGGCTGAACACGTACCAGACTGAACTCACTGACCGCTCTCACTTGCTCCACAGCCTCAGTTAATGACAATGACATCACCAGGCTCCCAGGTAAAGATCTCCAAGTAGCCATCTTCAGCCTCTCTCCGTCTCTCACCCACAGACGCAATGCAATTCTGTCTCGGAAAGATCTCTCGAATCCATTTTCCCTTTTCCAAGCTTGCTGCTGTTTGCTTGGTTCCCTTTTCTCTTGTGTGCTTTCTAACTGGATTCGACAGCAGACTGAATCAGTTTTAATACATCTTGTGTCAACTGCTGAAAGGCAAATCTGAGTAGAACATTTTCTTCTTTAAACATGTGCACTGGCTAACAGGATAAAACTCAGACTCCTTAACTTGGTCTTTCCTAGCCCCTACTCATAATATCTCTTCCCTCACCTCCCAACACATTCCCTCTACTTAAGCTACTCAACTTCAGTGTCCTCAAACAAGCCACGCCTTTGCATCCTTCAAGCACCAGTGCAATGTCACCTCCTCTGTGAAGCCTCCCTGACGACTTCCAGAAGACTCAGGCCCTCTCCACTCTGCTTCCACAAGACTCTTGTTAAACTCCTACTTCAGCACTCGCTGTTATCACTTACATGACTGTTCCTTCTCCTGCTGAATAGACTCCGTGCCTCTGGAGGCCAGGACCATGTCTTGTTCACCTTTTGATTCCAAATCCTAGGCCCAGTACATGGCACCATGGATGTGCTCAATATTTGCTTGTCGAGTAAACCAGAAAACGCCTCCAGTGACAAACCAAAGAATGCCATCTTTGGCTTTGCCCAGTATTTTATAAACAAGCTAGCTAAAGACAGAGTGGACAGCAAGCTCATCAAACTTGCAAGTGACTAAAACATTGGGAGTGTGCTAGGTAATGAATTTTTAAAAGACTATATATAGTAAGTGAAAATATGGGCTAAAACTAACCCAAAACAAAGTTATATGTTAGAGTTCAAAAAAAAGCCTGTATAACAGCATATAATGAAACAGACATTTCTCAAGTCAGATCTATATCACACGATGAGTGAGACAAAGGTTCAGAAGCCAGGCTGCCTGAGTGAGTTCCAGCTCCTCCATTAACTCACCGTGGACCCCGGAAGTCTCCTAACCCTCTTGGAACTCCTGTTTCCTTCAGTATAATCCAAAGATAACAGTATCTACCTCATAGGGTTGTTTAGTTAATAATAACATATTTGCAACTAGAATTGTGCCTAGCTCAAAAAACTTTTTTTTTTTTTTTTTTTTTGCTTTCTGCTGCTGTCGTCTTGTTAAAAGCTACTTCTAAGAAAAAAGAAGAGAAGCTGTAGAGCATTGTAGTTAAAAGGAAGGGCCCTGGAATTAGACTGTCCCAAGTTCAAATGCCAGCTCTAAGCTAAGTAGCTGCTTGACCTTAGGCAGTTATTTTACCTTGTCATCACTGTCTTCATGTATTAAATGGGGCTAATGATAGTACCCCATCAGAGATATATACTTCAGCATTCCTTCAAAAGGGTTGGGGGGGGGGGACCTAAAGATAAACTAATGTCCATTACTGGAAAACTGGTCACATAAATTATGGTATAGCCATAATGGTGCACAAAGTAGTATGCAAGTTATCAAGAAGAATGAAGTAGATCTACAAATACTAAGATCAAAATCCCTACAAAAACGGTATTCTTTCATGGAAAAGGCAAGCTGCAGATTGATGCATATAGTCTGATCCCATTTTTGTAAAATGTTTTGAAAAAGCAAAAGAAACGTGTGTATCTGTGTATCCGGCCCTGCTTTTGTAAATTGTCTTTGCTTTGTGCAGTCATGTGGAACCATGCAAAGCAATCTTAGTCATCAGTGGGGAAAAGAAAGATCATTCCATGACCTTTAGAAATTTTTGCCAAAACATTAAAAATTCCTTTTCTGTCAGTTATAAATGAATAAATGAAAAAATCGTAAAACTAATATTTACTTAGTACACTGTAATAAACATATTAGAGACACAAAGAATGAGTGCTTCTTCCTTTGTAAAAACCTTATCCAGAGTAGTCTGAACAGTGCCTGCCTTCTCGTCATACAACATATGATACAGATCAAGCATCTTTGCTGTGCCTCTAAAAATTACCATACTCCTTTCTAAGTTTAAACCAGTTTCCAACATTTTATCCTTTGCACTTCCAATGTTGCAAAATACCTCCAAGAGTACCTTCAATGAGAAGCTTTTTCCCAGTGTCACTTCCTCTCTGGCCCTACTTCACCTTTTTCGTCACAGCCACTTATGCCGATGAGTTCACCTTCACTGAGTGCCTCTGGCTGCATATGTAGTCTTAAATGGTGGCAATGTCAACATTCCTACAATCAGTTATTTATTCTATAATTCCACTGATGTTCAGCTCAAATTTCACTTCTGGCATTACCGCTTTTCATTTCTTTGCTGAAATTTCATCTTTGTTGGCCAGTTCCATCCATCGATTATCCATTTTCATAAAATACCATGTAAGCTTATCACTTAGAGACAAGGAGGCAACACAACTGCACACTTTCAAGTCTGCAGGCAAACTCAACAACAGATGGACAGGGACCCACTGACAGGCTCCAAAGGAAAGGACACGAATGGTCCCTGGTCATAACAAACATCTGTAATTTGCAGACCGCAGAGTAGTAGCAAAGTTTGTATCTATGTGATTATTCAGTTAATATACCACGGCAACTGAAATGTGAGCCATGATGTTGGGGGACTGGTGTTATTTAAACTAAACTGTGATAACTGAAATTCACACGTATTGGAACCATGAAAAGCGAGGCCTGTCTGTATAAAGGACATAATATACAGTATATACATGAAGAGTAACAGTGGTTACTCTTCAGGAAGAGTTAAATTATTAATTTTTTTTTTCGGTGACTAAGTTCTACACCTTGGGAATGGTTCTTGACCTAAGATAAATTTTCCCCACAGACATCATTTGAAAATGTCTGAAGGTATTTTTGATTGTCACAACTTGAGGGGCCTGGAGATGGTTGCAACTGGGATCTGTTGGGTACAGGCCAGGGATGCCACTAATTCCTGCAAAACACAGGATGATCCCCCACGACAAAGAATTATCTGGTCTAAAATGTAATATGCCAAAGTTGGCAAACCCTGTTTTAAATCAAATGGTTTTATTATATATTTTTAACAGTACCTTTCTCATAAAGTAGTGGCAAAGATTAAGCGAGATACTGGCAAGTAGAAATAAATAATATTGCTATTACTAATAATGCAATAAATGCTATTACTATCGGAGGCTCTAGATGACTTCCATCTGAATATCTTAATACCACCTCAGATCTGTGGTATTTTCACAAACACTAACTCATTAATGCCGCAACGTGACTGCCAAAAAGTTCACCTCACCTTCAGCTCACTGACAGAACAAGTACCTAGATCAAGCAGAAGTTCAGACCTCAGCACACTCTACCGCTCAGACCACATCTACCATCCAGTGCTCACTTCTGGGTAACACATTTGAAAAACTTCCAAAGGATGATGACCAGGATGGAAAAGGTCTAAGAACCATATCACATGAAAAAGGGCTCAATAAACTGGGACAATTAGCCTGAAGAAGAGAAACCCTGAAGGAGCAATTAAGAGGTGAGATGTGATAACAGTCCTGAAATTCTATAGGGCTGTCACAGAGAAGAGAGCTAAATCAGACTTGTCCTATGTGGTCCCCCAAGGCACAAATTACAAGGAGCTATCCGGCAAGAGTAGGGGCCTGTAAGGTAGTAAGTTCCCTATCCCTGGGAAAATTCCAGCAGAGGCTGTCAGGTGGGCTCTCGAGGACTCTTACATTGAGTAAGAGAATATCCTAGATAAGCAATCAGGCACTTTCTAATACAGTCTTGGGTGCAGAATACAAGAGAGCAGCAGGGCAGAGAGAGCCAGGAACAAGAAGTAACAGCCTCCTTTGACCCAGCAATCCCACTCCTAGGTATTGACCTGAGAGATGAAAACATGACGTCCACAAAAAAACTCATGCAAGAATGTTCACAGGAGCTTTATTCATCATAGCCAAAAACTGGAAACACTGCAGATGTCCACAAACAGGAGAATGGACAAGCAAATTATATCATATTCATACAACGGATTACTACTCAAAATAAAAAGAAAAAAACTACCAATACAAGGAACCACGTGGATGAATCTTACGTAAAGGAATTCATGCCAATTATTCCATTTATATGAAGTTCTAGAACAGGTAAAATTAATCTATAGTGAAAAAACACCAGAACTGTGATTTCCTGGGAAGGAGCATGAGAGAACTTACTAGGGTATTACAAATTTTTATTCTATATCTTGACAGAAGTTTGGGTTGCATGGATGGAAGCATTTATCAAAACTCATAAAATGATGCATTTAAAATATGAGTATTTCACTATTATATAAATTTTACCACCAAAAAACCCCCAAAGAAATGCATGAACAAATATTAAACTCTAATTAATGCCTATATACTCCAAAATGTTTAGGGGTGAAGTGCATACTGTCTGCAACTTACTATAAAATGCATCCCCAAAATAAGATTTCCTGATAAATAGATAGAAATGGAAAAATGGATAAAGATTGACAAAGCAAGGAAAGTAAAATGTTAATGGGAGAACCTAGGTGGCTGGATACATGAGTGTTCATTGCACAATTCTTTCAAGTTTGCTGTATATCAGATGTTTCATAATAAAAAGTGGGGAAGAGAAGGGAAGTACTAGCCATTAGGGAGCAAAAGGTAAAGAAGAAGTGGCTGAGAGGTCATGGGAGGAAAGAGAAAAGGAGAAGACAGACAGTTTTAGCCAACACAGGAGCCTCTTAAGGGCAGAACTACATAAGCCCTGCCTTACCTGGGGACAGGCAATCTTTACCAGGATGTGAGGCTGGTGCTCAGACCTTTTTTGTCATAATTCTTGTTCCCATGGGACCAGCTCCATCACTATCCTATTCTGTGTCTGAGACAAGTCCCTGCCTCTCTCTGGCTTTGGTATCTTCTCCAGGACACTGAAGGGACTAGTTTAAAGAATCCTTAAAGTGCTTTCCTGCTCTGACAGTCTACTGTTCACTGCATGTGTGCAAACCGTCAAGAGCCAAAGGATACAGAGATGCAAATACAGCTTCAGTGAGCTCCAGGCAATTTCCTGCCCGCAAAAGGCACCGAGGTTGCTGTTGACATATGTCCTCAAAGAAAGGGACTGGGTACAGTTAGCTCTCAACTGTCTGCATGTGGATTATCCATTTTGTAGCAAACACTGACTCAATGAACAGGAGCACCCTGCCTCCTGACACACAGTGGGTTTCTGGGACACTGAACACTATGGAAACCCAAGAGAATTAAGGAGATACATTTGCTAGAGAGAGAGAAAATGCACTGATATTTTGAAAAGTCCAATTTCAATGATTTTTAGATTATCTAATCTCCTGTCCCCAATGGCATGAATAATTTAAACCTAACTGCATACAAGACTATTGGATTTTCTATGATCTGATTGATCTGTCTATAGTCCCCTACCCCACGGACACATCCTGGAGTATACCAAGTGATAGAAGGATATGCCAGAAGTTGGTTGACCTGGTTCTAGTCCCCATCTTACAGTCAACTTGCCGAGGACCTGCAGAAAGTCACTTTCACTCTGTCTCTTCTCTGGAAAATCTAACATATGCCTAGTCTACCTGAGGTCTAGAGTTTCTTCCAATTCTAAATTCTTTGCCATGATTCTGTCTTCCTAAGTAAGCAATATTACCTTGAAAGTACTATAACCTTCCTAGGTAAGTAACAGAACCTCACTTGGGTGGTGAGCATGCAATAGAGCACACAGATATCGAATTATAATGCTGTGCACCTGAAATAATGTTATTAACTAATGTTATCTCAATAAACAATGTAAAATTTTATTCAGTTTTATTTATTTATTTACAGGTAAAATTTATTTTAATAATACATCTTAGTGAATCCAATATGCAGTTTCCTCTTGAAGAACATGGGGGTTGGGGTGCCAACCCCGAACGGTCAAATCCATGTGTAATGTTTGACTCCCCGAATTTTATTTACTTATTTATTTATTTACTTATTCATTCATTCACTTATTCATTCATTCATTCATTCATTCATTCATTCATTCGATGCTGACTTTGGTTAACAAAATCAAGTAAATTTCAGCTGTACATTTTAATAGTACAGCATATATATATTTACGCCATGTTAACCTCTTATAGTTAGATTTCTGTCACCACATATTTGACCTCCCCTTACCCCATCTACCTCCCCCCTCCCCCTTCCCCTCTGGTAACCACTAGTCTATTATTGTCCATGTCCATGAGTCTGTTTGTTTGTCCTGTTCATTTGTTGCTTTTAGGTTTATATCCCACATATAAGTAATATATGTGATTTTCACCTTTTTCTGTCTGGCTTATTTTGCTTAGCATGATTATCTCGAGTTCCATCCATGTTGTCACAAATGGCAGTATTTCATCTCTTCTTATGGCTAAGTAATGTTCTATTGTATATATGTACCACAGCTTCTTTAGCCGATCATCTATCATAGGACACTTCGGTTGCTTCCATGTCCTAGCCACCACGAATAATGCTGCTATGAACATCAGTGTGCAATATCTTTTCAGATATGAATCTTCAAGTCTTTAGGGTAAACACCCAGTAGAGGGATTGCTGGATCAAATGGTAGATTAATTCTTAGTTTTTTTGAGGAACCTCCATACTGTTTTCCATAGTGGCTGTACCAATTTGCAGTCCCACCAGCAGTGTATGAGGGTTCCTATTTCTCCACATTCTCTCCAACATTTGTTATTACTCGTCCTGTTGATTACAGCTATTCTAACAGGTGCGAGATGGTATCTCATTGTAGTTCTGATTTGCGTTTCCCTATAGCTAGCGATGATGAGCATCTTCTCATATATTTGTTGGTCATTTGTATGTCCTCTAGGGAGAAGTGTCTGTTCAGGTCCTCTGCTCATTTTTTGACTGGATCATTTGCTTTTTTGTTGTTATTGAGTTGTATGAGTTCTTTGTATATTTTGGATATTAGGCCCTTATTGGAGACATTGTCTGCAAATATATTTTCCCATTCGGATGGTTGTCTCTTTATCTTGTTGATGGTTTCTTTTGCTGTGCAGAAGCTTTTTAGTTTGATGTAGTCCCATTCATTTATTTTTGCTTTTATTTCCCTTGCTTTTGAGGTCGAATTCATAAAATCCTCTTTAAGTCCAAGGTCCTTGAGTTTAGTTCCTATGTTTTCTTGTTTCAGGTCCTATATTCAGGTCTTTAATCCATTTTTAGTTCATTTTGGTATGTGGTGGTTGGCAACAGTCTAGTTTCATTCTTTTGCAGGTGGATTTCCAGTTTTCTCAGCACCATTTATTGAAGAGACTTTCCTTTCTCCACTGTATATTTTTGGCTTTTAAGTCAAAAATTGTTTGCCCGTATAAATATGGGTTTAATTCTGGACTCTCAAGTCTGTTCCACTGGTCCATGTGTCTGTTTTGCTGCCAATACCATGCTTTGATTACTGTCGCTTTGTAGTATAATTTGAAGTCGGGCAGAATGATGCCTCCAGCCTCATTCTTTTTTCTCAGGATGGCTTTGGCTTGTTTAGTTTTAATATATTCTATAGCCCTTCTGTGTACAAGATCACCTTTAAAGTCGCAACCCAGATGAAGCCAACATGATACTCATTTACGACAGAGTCTGCCAAGGCTCCACAGCTGGTTGGTGACAGAGGTAAAGGCTCAAACAAAGGCCCTGAGTAGACCATGTGGATTCCCAGGAAAAGCACTGGAGATTCTGGAAAACCCCTTATAGATTTCTGTACCTATAATCATCTCCTTCTTCCTCTGCCTTATCCACTCAAGAGTCTAGTGCTCTTGGCCTCAGATCTTAAAGGGGAGGGGAATATGTGTGTGTTTCATAAACCAAAGACCATTACCTCAAAAACCAAAAACAACTTCTGACAGGACTTCCTTCCCTCCATTCTCCTTTAGCGGGAAGAGGACAGGCTGCTTAGAGGTCAAGACTCGCAAATGGGAGCCCGGGAGCCTGGGGGAACTGGGCGAACACCTAGGGGATCTGAGATCCTCATTCTGCAGGAGAACAGGACCACCCTGTCTAGGTCCAGATGTGCCACAGCTACAGGTGGGGCCATGGCAGGAAACGGAGACCCACAGGGCTAGCACCTGTGGGAAAGAGGAAGCGAGGTGTGCGGTGCCCTCCCGCCCCACTCCATGCCTGCTGCGCTCCTCAGGGAGGTGAAGGGAGAACAGGGAGAGATGACAGGAACGAGGGCTCAGCCTTGAGAGGCCAGCGGGAAAATGGTTTAGCCATGCTGCCAGGATGCAGAAAGAGCACATGTGAAGATTGTTCTAAACAAGTAGCGCCCCACCCTGGGGTAATAAAGAATTTCCATAATGACCAAGTTGTCTAGAAGCGGCCTGAGTGCATTCCCAGCAATGGTGATGCATCCCCAGCTGATGGGGGAAGGAGGGAGTCACCCCTACTCCTCCCTACTCCTCAGTCCTCCTCCACCCTTACCCAATACCCACCTCCAGTAAGCTCAGCGCTTCCTGGCAAGGGCTCCCCGCTTGGGGGGGGCCACAGCAAATCCACAGGGGTCAGAGCTGTTGGTCCCTCTGGGGACGCTGGAGCCTGGGAGTCTGCAAATGCAGCTCAAGTTGGCAGCAGCAGCTAATACCCCAGCTTCCTAACCAAAGCCTGGCCCCCTCAGACTTCCTGCTGGGGGTGGGGAGTGGAAGGGGTAGGGAACTAAAGGACAGCATGTGTCCTTTCTACTAACCCGGGCAACAACCAGAGGGATTGGGTATGCTTCTCACCCATCTGAGTGACACCAGCTGGCCATCGTGGTTGTGGCTGTGGCTGTGGCTGTAGCTGA
The DNA here is from genome assembly GCF_902729225.1 of Pteropus medius. Classification (NCBI taxonomy): domain Eukaryota; kingdom Metazoa; phylum Chordata; class Mammalia; order Chiroptera; family Pteropodidae; genus Pteropus; species Pteropus medius. The sequence goes on from NW_024349227.1 coordinate 435,273, forward strand.
GAAAGGCAGGCAGAAGGCCAGAGGAGCTGGGAGGAGGCCGACACCTCACCCTGGTTCCTGAGGACAGAGTAATTCCCCTCCCTTTGAGAAGGTCAAAAGAGGAAAAGCAGCATAAAAAATATAAATACATACAATGAGACAGGAAATACTAGGCTTGTCTTAATGACCCTGAGATCTACTCACATTAGAAGTGTATACTCCCCAGCAAGAGTGACTGATTCTCAGCCACATCCACATTTTTTCCCAGTTGCCAATTTCCATAGAAATAACCATGGCCACCTGGCAAAGCCACACCAGGAGGGTGCTGAGACCGGCAACAGGAACAGGAATTCCCCGGGTCTGGGTTTGATCTGAGTGAAGAAGCCAGTGGGGCCTCCCAGTCTTTCTCAGGCCATCTGGGGGAACCAATCATTCATATCCATCTACCATCGCCAGTGGTCTGAAAACAGTGCTACCCAGGGCTCTCAAATTTTAAAATTCTACAAACTTTATTAAATCCACATCGCAATTCAGAACTCTTCCTTAACTTGAAACCAAAATGCCTTCATCTCCATTCCCCTGAGTGATGGAGAACCATGTGCCTTTCCACCCTGGTTTACCCTCCAGATGCCCTTTGGTTGGCAGAGAGGGCAGACAACACCCAGCCCACCTGCTTCTTCCTGGCTGCCACCTCCAGGTTCAACACAATCTCCCCCATCAGACAGGAGAATGCAGAGAGATAAGGGAGCTAAATCTTGCTCCCCTCCACTTCCAGGATTAGCAAGCAGCTGCCTGGGATCACCAGCCCCTCCCTTCTCTGACACCGGGGAGCTCTCAGTAGCCTGGGCCTCAAGCAGGGGTGCCTGCTCACTGCTTGTTCATCCCTGATGCTGCGCTTCCCAGGGATGACAGATGTAGCTGCTATTCAGTATGCTGAAGCCAGGACAAAAGCCTTCTCTAGAAGCACAAAGCCAGCAGAGGTGCATACAGGGCCAACTTCAATAGAAACCACCGACCAGGGGCCTTCTCTGCCATACCCCCCAGCAGGGGTGAGTGAATATATGTGTGTGTGTGTGTGTGTGTGTGTGTGTGTGTGTGTGTGTGTGTGTGTGTGTATGCACATGCACACCCGCACACACATACACCTTTTAGGCCTCTCAAATCTATGCTAACCTAGAGTCAGGTGAATTTTTCTCTGAATCACTGGACAGTTCTCCCAAAGCAGGGAAACTGTACTGCCATTTCTCAAATATTTCCTGTAGGATGTTAATAAGTGGGGAGTGAAAAAGAGGTCCTCTATATACCAGAAGCACTAGGTTATACGAAGTCAAATAGATTCTTTTACAACAGCACTTCTCAGAGCCTTTAAAATGCTAATGTGCACTGCAGAATGTTTCCCAGATGCATCTGATCACAGAGTATCTCAGGCGTTCCACCAACACTTCCAATCCCGTAGTGTTTAGAGAAACGGGTGGCTCTTTCCTCTATGTTCACCCAGTCCTCTGTACATAACTCTTCCACCATTTGGAGCATGTAAGAAATACTTTGCTTGCATGTTTCCCCCTCAATAAGCTTCCAGTGAACAGACGGATGCACAGATTAACGAGTACACATACGCCTGTAGTATTTTCACCATTCAGTTCAACTGGTGATGAAGCTTCTGCAAGGACCATTAAAACGTCATCAAAGAGACAAGACCACACACACTCAAGCCAACCTTGACTGTGAGTCATCTGTGCTTATGTCACCAAGGAAAAGGGTTCGACCCCAGATGAGCCAGCTGGTTTTAATCCCTTATTAAGTCTCCCCCTAGACCTCCCCAACTATTCTGCATCTGGCTATCAGGGTAACTGGGTGACCACGCTCAATGCACACACCTGTGGTTAGTAAGGGGTCACCACTGTACGTGTCACACATGGTCTGGGTGGGCTCAGCCACCAATACCACTTATTCCAACAGAGACACTTGAAGAAAACAGCAGGCTGACCAAGTTTGACCAACAAGGGGTCTCATTCCACCCTCTTTCCATCAGGGCCAGATACCAATGGACAGGTAACTTGATTGACAGACACTCAGACATGGCATCAGTCCTCAACATTTTTCAGAGAGCTCAGTATTTTCGTATTCAAACTATAAATCTCAGATTGTCTCTTGGATCAGATAGTAGTCCCCCAAGAAAAAAACTGTTTGTCAGGCAGACCCTTTGTGTTGGAAAAATAGAGGTCATGTACCCTGGGATGAACTTACAGAAAAGATCCTTCAGCAGCCTCTCTGGTTTCCTGCCATGGGCTTTATTTACAATAAAGTAGACTCTGAAAGGGTGTCTCCCACTGACCTCTGCAGCTGAGCAGAGGCAGGTTTTGCCCCACAACAGGTTACAGAGTACTCTCAAGCCCCCCAACCCCTGCACAGGAAGCCATTACCTCTTGAGCAGCTGCCCTTGTTCTGAAGCCACGGACTGTTCCTGGTATGCATGTATGTTTCTAAGAACCTTCAGCAGAGATGGAGATTGTGGTTAGTATCTGGGCACCATCAAGAGGCTGGGGAATTCCTTGTGCTCTGGTTCTGACCCAGGAAGGACGGAGGCCCTAATGTCAGCTCTCCCCTCCCACCTCCAGTAGAAACAGAAGAAAATGAGATGACATACCACAAGGCAGTACTGAACCGCCTCTATCACTCAATACAAAAGTGTGAGCCTTATCAGCTTAGGAAAAAGCCCAGAGTTTATTCCTACTCTATTTTTCTAAATTTCTCTTCTTGTCAGCTGGCAAAAGTAGTCCAATCTATAGAAATTGAGAGTGAAAGAGAACATTTATAGCCTTTTCTAGTAAAGCAGTCCCCCCTCCCACCCCATTCCCCGAGCAGACCCAGGCCCCATCCCAGAGAGCAGAAACGTAAAAGTCCCTTTCCAGGCTCCTGCCAGCACTCCACCCACCCTTGGACTCCTTCAAGGCTAAAGAGAATTCTTTGGCTCCACTACTCACCATTCCACTTATCTTCTCTAACTGTGGAGGGCGGGGGTAGATAGGGGAGGCTTGTGTTTGGATATAGCTGCTTCTGAAGCTGACACTTTAATTCTTGATTTTAAAAACTTTATTGTTTAAATACCAGTTTTGCCTCCAAGGCAGCCAAGGCTCCACGCCCTGCTTGTTAATTATCAGCTGCTAAACATTACTTTTCTCATCAGAGATGAGGCCTGAGGTCACTGGAGATAAGAACAGCTGGTGCAGGGAAAGGGACCCAGCTCCCCTCTGGTGTCTCATCAGAATCCAAAAGACAAACAGGCAAGACACTAACTCGCTTCTGTGGGTACATACTGCACCTCAGCCAAGCACCTGGCACTGTGCTTACACTGCAGGACACGCAACGAGACACGGTCCTTGTCCTCGAGGAACTCAGAGTCTAGCAGGGAAGGACATGGGAGTGACTGCATGAACTACCACTAGTACAGCAGAGGGAGTTATTCTGCCTGGAACTGGGATTGGGGTAAGTAAAATCTAGCACTGAAGGATAAGTACAATTCTAACAGGATATAAAAGGACGAACAAATGGAAGGCCCAAGCAAAGCTATGGAAACATGAGAGCTCTGCAGTGCGGGAAGGAGCCACCTTCTGGCAGATGACGTGAATGTGTGGAGGTAAAGGCAGAAGGGAAGGTCAGAGCCAGCTTGCTTGGATACCGTGTTAAGGAGTTTGAGCTTCATAATGGAGGCGAGGCAAGGCTATTGAAGGTCTCTAAATACAAGTGATGTTCGTGGTCCTCTCTGACTAGGAATGATGGCTGGGTTTCTGAAGAAAAACATATCACACCTCTTGAAAAGCAAGTGTTAACAATGCAGAGAAACAGGGATTCTCTCCTATGGAGCAGCAGAGAGGTGGAGGGTACGCGTGGGCCACACCAGCTGGACAACCCTCGGGACTCCATTGTCAGGGTCTACTGAGATGGGGACCTTTTCTGAATCTCTCAGCAGCGCCTGACAATCAGAAGGAGGCTGGGAATGGTGTCAGCTCTCTGCATCTCTCTGGAGCCTCTGGCAGCCCTAGCACTCTGAAAATGTGCTGTGACAGTGTGTGCAGAAGACAGATCTGATGCATTCTGTGAAACTCTGGAACACACACTAGCACTAATGGATTTTACAAGTGCAGGGAACCAAATCTGGAACTCAATAAACATTGAACTTTAACAAGAACAACTGTTTTTTAATGGTAAGTTTTTGAAAAGGGGCAAGCTCCCCATCACCGGAGGAATTTAAGCATAGGTTCGATAGATCAGTGGTGGCCAAACCCAGATAATTATTACAAATAAAAGCACACATTCCTGAACACCACCTCTGTAGAGAGTCTTGAACTCCATAACACACAAAGAATGGAGCCCAGGAATCTGTATTTTCAAATGTTACCCACAAGTGATTCTGACAACAGACTTGGTTTGGAAGCCACTGGGTTAGATGACCATTTGCTGGGATGTAGCCCTAAACAAGACAAAGTGAATACTTTTTAAGGTCCCCTTCTAAATGCCTATCCTCTCTTTACCCTCTGGCCTGGACCTCAAAACCTCCCCTCATGCTCTTCCACAAATCTCCTTCCAGCTCAGACAAATCTTTACCAGGGTACAGAATGATTACTTCAGAGTCCAGCACTAAGAAAACCTTCTGTGATGATAGAACATTCTCTATCTGCACTGCCCAATTTGGGGCCACTAGCTATACGTGACTACTGGGCACTCGAAGGTGGCTAGTGCTACAGAGGAACTAATTTTTCATTTTATTTATTTAAATTGAAATAGCCACATGTGGCTAGTGGCTACCATATTGGCCAGCACAGCTTCCTGTGAAAGAGCTTACTGTGGGATCCAGGCAAACAAGCAAACTCTGACCCCACTCCCTCCACTGCCACCACTCAGAGCTCATCTCCAGCCTGAAGAGACCTACCCGATGAAGGGGAGATTAAATTCAAAGAACTCAGCAGGAAAGGAGGAGTTCTGTGTCGGCTGTACCATAGCCAACAGGTAGAGAGAACAATGAGCCTAAACAAAAACTCTCACCCCTGAGGACTTTGCCCTGCTCTGCCCAAGAAAGCAGTTAGCAGCAGCAGCACCAGCAGCCATTCCCAACCCAGGCAGCTTCCTCAGAGCAAGTAAACCTCATTCTCAGGGAAAATCTAGGATGTCCTGTAGTCGACTGACGCTAGAGTCTGAAACCAGGTTTGTACTGGAACTTTTGGGCTGGAGTGGGATATAGAAATCTGAGAGAGAGGAAATGAATTACACACACACACACACACACACACACACACACACACACACACACACGCACGTAAAGTTCCACTACTTTTCCAGACCTCAAATGTTTTCATCCGAAAAATATATCATCTACACACTTCCAAACACAACTGGATTCCTGCCCGGGCACAACACAAAGGCCAAATTCAAACCTGACCAAAGACTCCGGATGAACATGTGTGGTCTTCCAGCCTTGATTTCTGCCTCCCACATCTTTGGGCCCCTTTTCCCAGCATCTGCCAAGACGTGCTCTGAAGCTACCAAAAAGTGTGGTCATCTGAGCTGAGAAACAAGTACTGCCTCCACCTTCTGGGATACCAAATGAACACAGACTGACGCAGCAGCAAACGAGGCCAGGTGGGTATCGGGAGCACCTGTCATATTTAAACAGCTCTCACTGTCAAGGAAAGGCCACCAGGCCACCTCCTAGGCATCAGCTGGTACAGCCTTTCTCTCACCTGAAGGGCAATGGATAAGATACCTTCTCAAGGCTCCCTCAACCCAAGTCATGACTATCTTCTCTTTGGAGAGGTAGCTAGCCTGCTGTAGAATCCCTCAGAGAAGGTGGACACTGGAGGTACAGAGGAAGAAGGATGGAAGAAAGATAGCTGATAAGCATTGTGGGGAGAGAGGAGCAATGACCATCCATCAAAGACCAGATACTTTTTCTGAAGTTTACTGGAAAATGTTTTTTTCCCTTTCTTGCTCTATAAAAAGAAAGAAAAAAGAAAGAAAATCATGTTGCAACTTCCTTTGTCACAGGACATGCTCAGGAAAAAACAGACCTGACCCATTGCTTCACTTTCCCATTAACGGTCGGTCGGCTCCATCCCAAGCCCCAACTTCTGCTCACCCAGCTCCTGAGAGGCAGAAAGTAAAGCCAGCCAGAGCTCGCAGGGGCAGAGGACCTCCCCATCACCCTGCCTGCCACCTGCCACTCCTTCACCTGGGAGGCAGAACACATAAAGGATGTAATTCTTCAGAGCAAAGGAGAAGCCCTGTGAGAACCCAAAAGAGGATAAAAATAACCTCTGCCATGGCTTCAGCCTGCCATTTCCTTTTCTTTACCCACTTCCATCTTGGTTCTATGTGATGGCCAGGCAACACCCGATCCCAGCATTCCCTGTTACCAGAAAGATCTGTGGGGAGACATCATTTCCTTCCCCCTCAGCCACACAAAAGGTGGGAATACCTAGTGATCTTTCTCACACAAGTCTTAGAAACCTTCCCATTGGCCAAATTTTTGTGTGCACTGTCCCCTGGGTGTGTCACAGGGGTGAGTCCATGAAGTGTCTCTGCCAGTGCCAGGCAAAAGTGATCCCACCTCCTAATCCCCTCCAGCCTTGAGGAATCCACCCATGTCTCTGCATCCTTTGTGGCCGCCCAGTTGCCTGACTCCAACCCCTTCCCCATCACCTCTCTGAACCTCTTTCTTCATGTATAAAGGCAGGAATCAGACCACATGGCCTACCTCTGTCAGAAAGGTATAGTAAGTCCTCACTTAATGTCATCAATAGGTTCTGTGACTTTAAGTGAAACAATAGATAATGAAACCATTTTACCATTGGCTAATTGATATAAACAAAAGTTAAGTTCCTACAGCAGCATCTTATCAACATCATAAGGAAAGGATGTTATTATTAGAGGACATGCGGTACTGCCTGTCGGAGTGTCAAGTAGGAATATGTGTGAAAGGGCACAATCCAGATTTAGGGAGCAGTCTTTTTTTGTTCCTTTCATTCCTTATACATACATAGGTGTTCACACCTCTAAACTATTTTAAGTTCCCAAAGGTAGGGCCTACATCTTTTTACTGTAGTAATTTGCACAAAATAAGCATTGCATAAATATTTGATGATAAAACATAAATTGCTAGGTCAACTAAGTAATGCATTATAATGCAGTCACAAAGAACTATTAGAAAGGCAGTACTGCAAGCTATAAGGAGCTGGGGTTTTAGAGTTAGTCCATCAGTAACAGCCTCAGGGCTCTGCACTTGCTAATCCTTCTGCCTGATGCCCTTCCCCCTCCAAATATTTCCAAGGCGCACTCAAATGTCACCTTTGCAGTACAGCCCTGCCTGAGCCCCTATTTAAAACACACACTCCCAGCATTCCAGGGCCTCCTCCCTTGCTTTAGCTTCTCTTTTACACCTATCACCATCTAAAAAGTTGTATCGCTTTAATTATGTTTTGTCTGTCACCCCCTGCTAGAATGCAACCTCCATGCAGGCAGAATTTTTGTTTCGTTTGTTTGTACAGTGATGTATCCCCAGAGCCTAAAATCCTGCACAGCACTTAGTAGGTGCTCAATAAATAATTGTGAATGAGTGAATTATTCTGAACATGTTTGAACATGTTTCCTCTTCTATAAAATGAGGACTTTTACTTGGCAGTATTATTAAAGATTAACAACGAGGATATAAGTAAAACACCTAAAACAATGCCTGATACATAGTGTCTGCTCAATAAAGACGTTGTTAATCTAGGAAACCTTCACAGTGTTGCTAAACTTTCAACAATGATCTGAATGAAACAGAAGATAGAAGATTGTTACATGTATCAAAATTAATCTGCTGTTCTGATCTATCCTTAGGGAGGCTGCAATAGTCATTCTTGGCTCTAATTAATTTTCTTGAGTAGTAAGTTGCTTTGGATCTCAGAGGGATAGAAGGCACCCTAAGGCAAATCCTGCTTAGAAAGGCAGGGGTCTAGTCTAAGCTGCTAGAAATAACCCTTGTTGTTTGAAATTCCTCTCATCTCATAAAACAGAGGCATTAAAGGGGTCTAAAGCCAAGCAGATGACCCTGAAGAATCACCCATTCTAGGCTAATCCTGCCATCTGGGCTTCCTGATGGCCAGTCAGCAGGAGAGACAAGAGGCAGGCACAAATGTTTGTAAACATTGGTTCAATGACTCAATGAATAAAAATACTACAGCCAGGAAGAGGGTGAAAGAACACTGGCCTGCAGATGGTAAGGACAGAGAGGATGGCTCCCAGCCCCCAGGCTCCCTGGAACCTGGGCTGACCACCTCTTTACCAGTATTGGGTTGTTTCCCAGCAGTGAGGCTGCAAAACCAGCAAATGAAGAAAGTCCTTCAATGCAAAATCCTTCCAGTTCAAGTCTGAGCCCTTTGATTTACAAGTGAGGAAACCGAGTGAGGCCCAGACAGGTTCTAGGACTTGCTAAGGACCACACAGCCAGGTCTCTCGGATACCAGTCCAGTTCTGTTTCCCCTGGAAACCTGTGGCATGGAGTTTAGTGGCCCCACGAGGTTCAAAGCTCTGACCTCAGTCCCGACAACTCGGTGTGCAACGCCAGTCCTCTTGCAACACAAGGGAGCAAGGCCGGCAGATAGATCACCTTGGACTGCATCTGTGTATCTGTGCTGTGTCTGAAGCTAACTAAATGACAAAAGCTGTAGGAAAGCTGGCAAGTTCCACATCTGTCCTTGGCTCAAAGTTTTGCTAGAAGCAGAAGGGTCACCTCCACAGCGGAACAGGAAAAGGAGGGGTTCTGGAAGAGGGAGGAGAAGGAGGAGAGGCATCAATGGGAAACTGTGGTCAGGGCCCTTACAAGAACGAGAACTCCGTTAGCAGAAACAGAAGGTGCCAGCTTGAGTCAGCAAATCCGAGTGGGTGGTTGGAAGAAATGCCCAGAACACTCTTCTGAGAGTGGCTTTTTAGTAGACAGGGGAAAGAACAGGGACAGACACTGGGGGGGACCTTCACATAAACCTGGCTCAGTCATACAGAGCCCAACCCAACATTGTCATTTTCCCAGAACTGTCCCAAATATTTCCAAGGCGCACTCAAATGTCACCTCAACCCTGAGGATCACCACTAGTACCTTATGTTTATATAGGTAGCATCCACTATTAGTCACTTGTCACACCTTTATTAGGCAGCTAGGTATGATGCACAATGCCAAAGAACTCTACGGATTTATTTTAATGATGGCATATAGTCACCACATGGAAAACGTATACAAAAGTAATGAAGATGTGGGTCTGCAAGGAACTTAGAATCCAATATCTAGAGGAACACCTTGCACATGGAGAAAGACATTTAAAATGTGGAATAAAAGGTAAAACTATCTTGGAAAGTTTGACAGGGAGGCATGAGAGAGATCTGTTTCTGGTGCGAAAGGCTTCATGAAAGTAGCAGCATCATTCATACAAGGTAAAATAGGTAAATGCAGAGAGGGGTGGGGCAGGGAGGCAAAGACACTACAGATGGACAGACAGACAGGACAGCCAAGGTAAAGGGGTGAGAAAGCAGAGTCCTATTAAAAAAACAGCATAGATAAGTCTCTTAAGCTCTTAAGCTGAACATAGCATGCATTCAGGTACAAAAAAGAAACTACTGGGGTCAGATCAGGGAAGGATCTGGACATCTCCTATGTTCTGCAGGCAAAGGGAACCCGCTGAAGGGAAGCTGGGAAGCTGCAAAGATCGGAGCTGGGCTTTAGGCAAACTAATCGCCGCAGTGCACTCCAAGGAATTGAGGGCCAAGACCTTCCTTGGCTAAGGGTCTCAGAGTCAGTCCCGTGTTTCTACTGCCCATCCCTTCTGCTATTCCTTCTTTCTCTAATTACACCTCAAACTCAATTTTATGAAAAAAAAAATCTAAGGCAAGGTAAACAAAACAATTCCATGAAATCAGGAGACCCATGCAAAGGGGCACTCGCACCCCTGTTCCACCTCTTAGCACAGGTTCCAGCAGCACTGCCAAGAGTAGAGGACACAAAGGGTATGAAGTACCTGAGAATCCCACACAGGCTCTAGTGGAAAGAATATGAAGCTCGTGAGCCTGACAGCCAGAGGAATAACAAAATCCGGTATTTCTATAAACATGAGCATTTATATAAAGCTAGTTACTTACTAAACATGCTCATTTAGCCCCTGTGGCCTTCTGCCTGTTGGAGATCTATAAGGAGAGAGGCAGGAGAAAAGGCACTAGATGACCCCCTGCCGCCGTCACCAACACAGCAGAGCAGAGTGCTCTGTGCTCTAAGCTCCAAAGCGCACACTCTCCTCACCAGTCCATCTACATTCCTAGGATGCTCCAAGTTCCACCAGTGGCCTCAAATGCCCAGGGCCATCCTTCTCCCTCCCTAGCCCCCACGACTGAGCTCTGCCAAGCAACCTGCCATTCTTCACTTAGACTTTTCTTCCCAGCTCCTGCGGAGCCTGGCCTTTAGGATCCTACCAGCGTTCCTCTACGCATTATAGAAGCCAGGGAAGCGGGCATGGAATGGGGAAAGAAGGATAACATGGCTACCCAAGGACAGGGCTCCTTCTGTCAGAGTTAAAAATAAACTCTTAGTAATTTACACCCAACTCCTCCCCTGCAGAGGCCAATGGGCCTTGGCAGAGAAATTCTGTAGTGGAAAGGAGGCCCCAGGGGGACAGACTGCAGAAGGCAGACATGGAGACATGGTCTAGATTTGTACCCCTCACGAAGGCAGATGGCCCTCCAAGTCCTGCTTTGGCTCCTATCACTCTCCCCACATACCCATCTCCCAAATAAGCCCTCATCCCAGACACAGACATGAAACCCTCTCCTCCTGCACTGTGATCAATACCAACACCTGTCCAAGGACTAGAAAATTCAGAAAGGAGAGAATGCCAAAGCCAAACCAAAGGAAATACTTTGCCCAGATTCCATCATTTGAACAGGTATCCCAGCTACCAGAGCCCCTTTCCTCACCTCCTCAGTAAGTCCCCAGGATCCATGGGAGGCAAGGGAAGAGGTTACTTCAGTGGACTTCAGTGGACACAGATCACCAAGCTCCCCGCCCCCCACAGTCAGGAGGTAGAAGAGACCCATGCTCTCTGTGACACCCTGCAGATGGCTAAGCAGAGAGGGCCAGAGGGGCCATGGCCTGACTCAGGAAGGCCTGAGAGCCAGAGCCCAGTTATTCTTGGAAGCCAACAAGATGAGGTCACACTTGCGAGTGTGGTAACCTGAAGCCCCACACTGCAGAGGTGGAGAGAGGTGCCTAGTATCGCTTAGCAACAAGGCAGGAGTCCTAAGGCAGGTAGCATGCTCAGTCCCAGGGCAGTGAGGTGAGGGCCTGGGACAGCTGCAGGTAGGGCTCTCCTCCTCAGCTCCACACACCTCCTGGAAGCAGGCCTGCCTGCAGGTGGAGCTTGAAGGAAGCCAGAGCTGGAGGCGAGCACAGCCAAAAGCGTAATCAACTGATGAACTTAGTCATCCTCCTCCTTTTCTCACCCTTCCCCTAGTGGGGAATAAGCAAGGCAGCTCCCCAGAGTCTTTGTGCACATACAGCTTGCTACCTGGACAAACACCAGTCACAGCCCTCTCCCAGCACTCAGAAAATGAGTCGATCCCAAACCACCTACTGATCTGAGGCTGGAAGCAAAGGGGCAAATGGGGAGGGCATGAGTGAAAAGAGAGAAGTTCAGAAGTGTGGCAAGAAGACCTTGGACAGATACCAGGGCCTGGCAGTGAGGGGAGACTGTGGCAGTGGCAGGTTTATTTTTAGTTGTTGAGACAGAGGGACTGAGTAGCAGTTCTGGGCCCTGGGCAGGAGACCAGGTTGCAAATGCCCAGTGTGGCCTGGCAGCCTCGTAATGATATGAATAATCAAAATGGCAGCAAAGTGACCAACTCAACTATCTGCATGGGGAGGGGCGGGGGGAAGGAGCCCCCCAGGAACATGAAAGTGGAAGAGCTGGTAGGGAGACTGTCAGTGAGTCTCCTCTTAGGCCCCTCCCCTACCTGGCACTGGAGAGATTTCACCTTTGCTTCAGATTCAAAAGAAGAATCATCATGATAAGCCAAGTGGAGAGAAAGCATGGACACGGAGGCTCCCTGTGTTCCCCTCATCGTCTCTGAGACAGGAAAGACTTCCAACGGTGGCCACAAAGCTTCTGCCTCTGGTCACCGCTCTTCACCTCCCGGACAAGTCCTGGGGAACACTGGCCATGGAGATGCCTGGACACATCCCTTAAGAGTAAGATGCCCTTTCTTATGACCCATTGGGGCACCTCAGGTTCCTAGAGGAATAAAAACACAGCCTGGCTGGTCTTAGAGAGAACATCAGTTACAGATACAGATTGACCCTGAGGCCATGTCCCAGCCCTTACCGCCTGCTGGATGGCACATAAAGGTGTTTACTGGATCAGAGAATAAAGACCCCAAGAATTCCACACTGTGCTTTTCACTGTGTCTCTTCTTCCTCCAACCAAATCTGATGACCTGGCACACAGGACCCAAAAGCTCCAGGGCTGAATCCACTACATTAGCCTTGACTGGGCAGGAAGGAGAAAAAGAACAGACATCGCCAGGCATCCGCCTTCTCCTCTCGCTTCTTCAGACTCCTGATATCCCTTCTTACCCAGTCCTATGGTAAAAAGTGTTACCTGGATGTAAATCCTAATTTCCTCATCAGCTCTGGGAATCAGTCTCCAACTCTCATCTCAGAACGGCCCCTAGCTCATACCATATCTCTGAGTGAAAAAGAAGGCAGTCGTTTGGATGGACCGAGCACACGCCAAGGCAAAGCTTAACAAGTAGATGCTGGGCTAGACTACAGCCCTCACTTCCTCCCTCAGCCAGGTGCCCCTATGCAGGGCACAGCCTGCACCACTAATCACAGGGGCCATGTTTGGCACCACAACTTCAAATGGGGAAAGAGTTTTGGATGAGGAAGAGAAAGAATTCTCCATGTCTACCTTGAGCCACCACTGCCCTAAAAGAGTAGACTCATAGCACACAGAGTTACCCGGCCCATCCTCTCTGCTAACTAAAACACCTTCCGAGTCTTCACACAAGAAAAGGAGCAGCTAGTCAGTGATGATTATTAATTAACTGGACACAGGCTACCCTACAGGACGGCGTTAATTAAGCCTATCAAAAAGGCATGCACACTGGCCCACATACTGCTGATGGTCAGACATGGAGCAAGTCAGCGAGCTATCCTGCCCGCCCTCGAACTCATTTCCAGCACAGCCTTCCCCTGTCCCACATGCTAGTGTTCAAGAAGCCACCAGTAGCCTGACCCTCTGATGTGTGCACTGAGGCCTGGAAAGTGTAACTGATCTGCTCAAGGTCACATAACTCGCTAGCAGGGCACAAAGACTAGACCTCTTTTTTTTCTTTCTAATCTATCACATAACACATAGTAACAGGCTCATCTCTAGATATTTCTATCCATACGTATCTTAAAATACAAAATATCAGCATCCCCTAAAGACTAGAAAAGGTAAAAAATCTGATTTGGATTCATACCTGGTGGACATAAAGCTGCCCAGAGGTGTCGCCCCTTCTCTTTACCAGTGTCTCCGTTTATAAGGTGACCTATGTAGAAAGGTCCTAGTGACCAGTTAGTGGAGTTCAGTTTTGTACTGCCAGGTCTACAATCCTGGTACTACTACCTCTGGCACCCAAACAACCAAAGGAACCCAGACCAAGAGGCGGTCCCAAGGAAGCAAGTCCCAAGACATGGTTCTGATGCTGACACCAGGTAAGACCTTGGACATACCACTCAACCTGCTGGACTGGCCCAGCCTTTTCCTTGGTGAGATGGAAAGAGTCAAGAAAGACGACAGGGGAGTGTTGTCAGCTCAAAGGTGCAAGGAGGTGTGAGTCCCTTTACAACCGGGCCTTAAATCATTACCAAGAGCAGCTGCAGCCCCTTCAACCACAAAGAACAATTCTGCCCTGCCCGCCCACCTCCCTCTGGGACACTGACCCACCTGGAAAGATACAGTACAGAAAAAGGGGAAAAGAGAACTCAGATGATCCTGGGAAGGGCCTGAAGTAGAGGAGATGAAGCAGGAAAGCATGGATCCTGTACTACAGACATCAAACCACCACACAGAATCCTGGATCAGAACACAGGAGGGCCGCTTGGGAACTGTGAAAGGACTTGGAAGCAGATGCTGGTGCCCTGTCCTTCCCCACTGTGGCTGACATTCCTCCTGGCACAGACTCCACAGCGGGTGACAAGAGCTTTAGCTCCCTCCCCCAACCCCAGTATTTGGCCCGGGATTAAGTTTGCCTCCAGCAGTCCTGAAGCTTGGCTTCTGCTGGGCTCGCCCTATATCCCCTGCACCCGCTTCTTAATTAAAACCATCAACTGATGATGGCCCAACTTCTCAGATCCCAAGCAGTCAAAACATCTTAATCATGGATACCAATACCTCCATCCTCTTGAAAAGGAGCTCTTTCATTTCCCAGAAACCCACCAATATCTGGGCCCAAGGCTTGGGGCTGCTATTCTCCACTCCCCACCTTCTGTAAGCCACTGATCCCAGATCTTAGCTGGAGATTATTTTCAAGCTCTAGCAAATCCCAGAATTCACAAGTGAAAATGAACCGTGAGCCAAGCTGGCTTTGATCCTGCCTCAGTGGATGCCAAGAGCCCTGCTGCAGTAGACGGGGGCCAAGGCCCCAGGAGAGGGACAGGGGCTCTGAAATCCCCCCTCAAAAAACCACAAGCCCCAACCTCAGTGATTCATAACTTTCTTTACAACATCCTGTTTACTTTATGCCCTTCAAACACTTTAAAACCTGCTTTTAATACAAAAAATGGCTTAGGTTCAATTCTGAGCCACCAGCCCCACTGGCTCCCTATCAGCCTGATCTCCTGCTCTCCCCTCAAATCTACCCAGGGCCAATGTCACCATCATCTCCTGCAGATCTGCTCATTCCTCAGGGACCCTGTAATGAGCTGTCCTTGGCTCCTTCAGTCCTCACAAATTGCTCTATTTCAAAGTTCCTCTCTTCCCAACCATACAATTTAACTCCTAGACCAGCAAAGTCCAGTGGAACTTTCTACAAAGATGAAAATGTTCTTCTGCACAGTTCAATTTAGTAGTTATTAGCCACAAGTAACCACTGAACACCTGAAGCGTGGCTAGTACCTGATTTTTAAATTTTAATTTAGTTTAATTTAATTAATTTTAAGTTAAATAGCCATGCATAGCTACTGGTTACCACACTGAACAGTGCAGACCTAGACTGCATTTGTTAATTTCACCTTCTCCAAATCGGTTTCTTAACCCCCCAAATTTTAAGGCCACTTTATATGTCTGCATCCTCTATATAACTAAACATATGGCGGGATGCTCAGTAAGCTGTTAACTACCGGTAACCACAGTGATTATAAAAGAGGCTGGTTTGGTCAATGAAACTTTCCTCACCTTGAGATTCCATCCAACAAACCCCAATTTGGAGCACTGCCTGTCACCCAGCCACACTACTGATCTTGTTCCTGGACAGGAACACGGCATGAGGTGTGCTGGACAGGACGTTGCCTGCACTGCGGGGATGTGAGAGCTCTGGTCATCCATCCCTCTAACAGTGTCGGACCAACCATGAGCAGTTCGTCGGCTCCTCTTCAGAACACCAAAGTAAGCCATATCACAGTGACACTAAGTGACCTGGGAAGGGAGGACCACTGGAGAAAGGCAAGGAGAAGAAACCACAGGACCTTGTTTTCTCTAATCCATGCAATGGAAAGATAAACAGAGATAAGTTATGACAACATTCTATATTTTGTAAAGCAATAACAGGCTTCACCTAATCAGAGTCACACAGCACAGAGGGACAACGATGCCAGCTTTAATTAAATTTGTTCAGCTAATACCTAAGAGTCACCATGACACAGTGAAGCAGGAAGCAGCTGAGAATTCTCCCTTTGGAGAATACGACCAATTACTACACAAGTGGGTTGAGACTAGGTGCCCCTATCAAATAAATAGTTAATAGAATTCCCATATTCTTGTACAAAAATAAGAATAAATTAAATTTCTATCAAACACTCCCTAAAAAGGAGAGGGGATGGTAAAAAAGAAAAAAAAAAAGCTTGTTACTATAGATTCAAAACTCATGGAGCTGCTGAGTTGGTTTATAAGCTGTCCCTCTAACTTCATAGATTATTTCTGGGAAGGTGATTAATACCCACCGCCCAGCACCCACTGGCCCACAAGTCACAGAGGGTCTGAAGTGAGAGTGAATCTCCTCCAGCTTGAGGGGCTCAGGAGCAGCAGCAGCCAGGCCCAAGTCCGAGCCTGCTGACGCCATTGCAGTCATGAAGTAGAAAGAAGCCTGAGACTCAGAGTCAGGCCTCCTAGGTTCTCATCCTGGCTCTTCCAAGTGCAGGGCTATGTTACCTCAAATAAGTCTTTGCTCTGGGGCTTGCTTTTCTCATCTGCAAAGTGAGGGGGTTAGAGGAGATGACCTCTAAAGTCCCTTCCAACTGTGGATGAAGTATGAGTATGATTCAGAATTCAGCAGAAGCAGCCAGGAGAGATGGCGAGGTGAGGTCATAGCACCCACTAAAAGCATTTAAATGTTAGCTCTCTCAGGTGCAGACAGAGAAGCAGCAGGGTGAGCTGAGACTATTTCTTAAAGCACTGATTTCACCTAACAGGGTGAAGGAGTCACAGACCACAGACAGGGAGCAGGGCATCTGGGCAGCCGCCACCTCCCATCAACTCTCGGAGCTGTGAAACAGCAGTCAGAGGCCCTGCTGCTGCCCTGCTCTCTGCTCCAGAGCCCCAGGAACGGCCTCAGTACAGGTCTCCTGCCTTTTTCTTCAGGCACCTTCTGGATAGGACAACCCGTCCTGCCACCCTACCCCAGCCACGCACACATCATCCTTCCTTGCTTTATAATCAAAACACTTCTGGGTTTTGAAAATCACTTCACTCTCAGAACCTAAGGTTAAATTAATCAAGATTCAAGACCTAGAAATCTCTTTGGTGTATGTCTGGAACAGGATCCTTTGAACCAGATTACCCCTACAGCTGTAATTATGTCTTAGCCAATGTTTGGATATGGAAGTGCTGTTGACACTGCTGTCAGTCTCTGAATGCCTCATCCTTTCTTTCTTCTATTATTAAGTTTTTACACAAAGATATGTGGGAAATCTACAATTTAACAGTTCAGTCAACTCATCTGATCTGGGAGAAGGCTGCCTGTCAAAACAGACTCTGACTTCAATCTTCATCCATTTCTAACCCAAGAAGAATAAACTGAGTGTTACTTAAAATCCTGCTGGGTTTTTCCCTTTCAGAACTATTCACAGGGGAAGAAAATATCAAAATTTCTCTCCCATGAATTACAACAGAAATCTGAATTGCCACCCAAAAGCATTCTAGAGGGTGGTTTTGTGTGTCTATTAAATAGAAAAAGGAGCAGAAGTTGAGGGCTTTTGTTCTGAAGTCTTTATACAATATTCCAACTCTCCAAGAAAATGAGCAGCCAGTGTCCCCAAACTGCTGATGGGTGAAAGCAGATGGTGTCTCAGAGAAGACAGAAAACTCTCCTGGAAAGAAATGTCTGTCATTTCCTCAACGGGTCGAGTTAACTGTGGTCAAACTTTCATTCAACTCCACTCTCCAAGGTCACATCCATGGTCAAACAACTACTCCCCACCCTGACCCCAGTTATAAGTGATCTAAGGCACAAAAAGTCTTAAAGTGTTCAAGATGCTAATCTATTCCTTCTCCAACAGTCCAACATTAAACAACAACCAAAAGCCCAGAGCAACACCTTAAAGTAGAAACCAAATAAATCTGACAATATGGGGACTGGTTGAAACCTCTCTCGAAAAATAAAGAATGAAAGCAGCAAGAAAATAATTTTAGAGGCCTTAAAATCTGGAAGTTGGACATGCTTGCTCTCTAAAACCCTGAAGTGCCTACCAAGGTTTTATTACATCTAATTATATATTCCAACAGTTCCACCCATAACACATATTGGAGTTTTGTATTAATAGCTGAAATACAACTAGCCATGAGGGTTGAGGGGGAAGAGAGAAATATAACACAGGAAGTAATTTTCTCCTCCAATCATTAAGACACCTCAGGGGAAAGAGGCGTGATGTGTCACCTTTAGAGATGTGGTTTGATCTGAAAACCCTCTGAGGGGAAAATCTTTTTAGTGACTCTGAACACTGGCTCCCACCACACTGGGGACCCACCCACTCATCTCATCAGACCTCCGAGTCCATTGTTTAACTTCTGAAGTAAGTATTCTCACTGAATTCCCATTCTCCCTCTACCACAAGTCCTAAAAAAAAATAAAATAAAATAAGAGTTTGGATTTCCCCAACTCAAGGATAACTCTCCCTCCCACTGTCCACCGATGGCGCATGTCCAGGACTCAAGTGGCCACCTCGGATCTGCGGAATCAGCACCGGGCCAAGCGTGGTTTCCAGACTGGTTTGACAATGATCAATGGAGCTATGGAAACAGAAGCCGCGCCGGAGCCTGCTGGCCTCCCATCTGGAGCCTCACAGGCACTGAAGGTAGGAGGGCGCCAGCTCTCAGATCAAAACAATTCCTCCTTCTCCGGGGGGCGGTGGCCCATCGGAATCCCCAGCCTTGCACCCACCACGCGGGCCCACGCGCCGCAAGGCGGCACCGCCGCACTCGCGAGGCCCAGGGAAGTGAAATCACACATTCCGGCTCCCAAATAAGGAGCGAGGCTAAATAAACCTCTGAAATCCGACTTCTCCAAACCAACGGACCAACCAGCTCAATGAGTAATGGGTCCTTTGTGCCCGCTGAAAGGAAGGAGGGAGGAGAGGACGGGGAACCACAACACCCGAAAATCACTTCCTCGAGACGCGGTGAAATTAGCAGAAGTGGTCCCGAAGCCAACAGTTCCGACTCGGCTGGATCCCGCTCAAACCCCAAAATGGCAGAGTCCTCACGAGTCCTCTCGAGGCCCCGCCACTCACACCGGAGGTGACCGGAAACGCGGTCTCCGCGGCGTGGTCGGCTGGGACCTGACTGTCTCGCTGCCCCCCGCCCTTGCCGCGCACTTGGCACCCGTGGCGCCAGGACCCACGGCCCCGCCGCGGCCGGGACGCCCCGTCCCAGGAAGGGGTCGGCGCGGTCACGCTGAGCGACGGTGAGCTCCGCCCGCTCCCGGGCGCCGGGGGGTCGTCCCTGGGAGCCCCGTCTGCCCGCCCTCTCCTCCCCCGGGCCCCAAACCTACTTTTAGGGCGAATTTCTCTTGGGTCCTCTTGTTGAAGATCTGCAAAACTTTCCCGTTGATGCCCAGCCCCAGGACCTGGGTGGTGACCTTGTAGTCGTCGATGATGGCGTTCTTCTTGATCTGCAGGCTCGACCTGACGTGGAACTGGGGGAACTGCTGCGGGATCTGCGGTGGCAGCTGGGCCGGGGCGGGGGGCTGTGGCGGTGGCGGCGGGTTGGGGAACAGCACCGGCGGGGTCTGGCCCTGGGAGTTGGACAGCATGGTGCCGGGAGACGCGGGAGCGGAGGCCGGAGGACCCGCGGCCGCTCCCTCCTCCGGCTCCGGACGGGGTCCCCGCCACCCCCCGCCCGGCGGCGAAGTTTGCTCCGGGCTGGAGCCGGCTTCCCCGGCCCGGCCCGGCTCCAGGCTCGGCGGGTCGCGGGGCTCCGTGGGTCCCGCCGTGCGCCGCTGGCGCCCACCGGCCCTGCTCCCTCCCTCCCACCCTCCCCCCGGGGGCCTGGCGCTCGGTGGAACGCGGGACGGCAGGGGCCCAGCCCGGGGGGGAAAGCGGCCGCGCGACAAAGTAACCAGCCCGGGGGCCGGCGGCCGCGTCACAGCCTCGTCTGCGTCCGGGGCCGGTCCTTAAAGGGGAGGGTCGGAGGGGGCAGGGCTTGAGGAGGCGGGGCGGGGCGAGGGGGCGTGGGTGTAAGGGAGGGCTGGCCTTAAAGGGGAGGACGCGAGACACGGAGCGTGGAAAGCGGGACTGGGGGGGCTTGCCGGGCAGAGAGCGGGGACTGAGAAATCCTAGTTCTTAATCGGGGCCACCAAAAGGGAAGGGGGAGTCGTATGAAATTAGCTGTTCAGATAGAAAATCCACTTTTTTCCAACTGTGTGTCTCTTAGCAGCAGCCAATTGGAAGAGGGGGTGTACTTTGAAGGCGAGAAATGACTGAAAGTGTAGACTGAATGAGATCTCAGTGGGGAGCTGGAGCTACATAGGCCGTTTATCCTAGGAATAGATGTGAGGCCAATATTAAATATTTTCTTAAGTTGAACATTTTCCTCTGAGTTTTGTATTTCTTCTCTCATAAAGTTATTGTTTTTCAATAAAGACATGTGTAACTATGAACAATTCAGTAATTATACCTTTGAACATTTTTTTTTCATGTAAATTTACTTTTAAAAAGGGATACAGGGTGGGAAGAGAATGGATTGACATTCAGACTGCCTGAATTTCGGAAAGCCTTTACCAACTGGCTGGCTGCTTTCCGGAAGAACAGCAATACCTTTCGTGGAGTTGTGGAGAGAATTAGATAAGACAAGGAACATAATAAAAGGGAAGGTCTGGTGAATAGGTTCTGATTTCCAATGTGGAAAAGTTAAACCCTGAACCTACAGCCATGAGAAGTGGGTATTTTTGAAGAAGCCGAGTTCTAGTTCAGATTAGCAACATGTCTCTGCGAAAGATATTAAGGATATAGCTGGACCTACATCGTAGGCCACATCAGGGGAGGAGACTAGGAAGGCCCTAAATGTAAGCTGCCAGAAGGCCTCTATACATATTCTGATGGGGTTTGGGGATGATCATCAAATACATCCCTGCTGATTGTTTCCCAGCTCTGAGTAGTAGAGAAGTAAGCCAAAAGAACCAGACAGGCAAAGACAAAAACCTCAGTTTATTACCCATAAAGGCAAATTAGAGAATGGGGCTTGACCTATGGCTACACATGGCCCCCTAATGTCTCCACCCCCCAACACACACACACACACAACATTCCAGAGCCCCCTTGTTTGGAGAGACCCAGCTCAGGAAGAAGGAGAGAGAACGCCTGAGGACGGGCAGGCCCTTGGGACTGAGGCCAGGCAGGGAGGGAGTGAGGGGCAGAGGGGAAGGCAGACATTACCCTCCCAGCACAGTCTCTTCCAGGACAGGCAGGGCTCACTCCACAGGCCCAGGAGAGAAACAGTTGCCCTAACACAAATATTTGCTCTTTTCAAGAAGAGTTCATTTAGTGTACACCTTGACTGAGTACAGGGTACCATGCTTGATAGGCCTTGCGGTGGTGAATAGCTTTAATCTGTGGGGAAGAAAACAGACAGGTGCAAGGGGACAGCATTGCAAAAAGTGGCACAGAAACAGATCTGGAAGCCAAAGGGTTCACCTCTAACAGGAGGAACCAGAGCTTCCCTGACTGATGCGGTGAGACAGTTCCCCCAAACCCTGGCTCTTCAAAGACAAAGAGACTACCTAAGGCCAGAGAGATGAAAAGACACCTTTAGTTCATCAGATCTACAGTACTGTTGTCACCTCCCAAGGCACACTTTGGGAGTTGCTGGAGGACTGAGAGAAGGAGCGGGCCTGGGTCCAACTGCTCAGTCTTTCTCAGGAGATCCCAGGTCTGGGGCTGCTCAGGGCTCTGAGTTGGTCTTTTTCCCTCTGCAGAGGGTCACTGAGGGCTTCCTACTGCTTGGCACTGAGCTGTCATTGCTTCTCTCCAGGAGGCTAGAAGGTGAAAAGCTCTTTATGAACTTTCAGAGGCAGCCAGGCACATGGAAAGAAATTAGAATTCAGAGACAAATGACCTGAATTCAAGTCTGTCCTCAAGTTGAGTTATCTTTAGCAAGTCATTTATCCTCATTTTGTATCTGAAAAAGAGAAAAACCATAAATTCTACTTTGAAGACTGAGTGAGAATTAAATGCAGTGGTGTTTATAAGAACTCTTCTTCATAAATTATCATAAAGAAGTCAATATTATCACTATTGAAGCATTACTGGCTTGCTCCTCTGTTCTATGCTCACTGCCTGGGGATTGGTCCCTGATATCAAAACTGCCTGCCTACCTAGCTGGGGCTCTGGGGAGGTGCTGAAGCCCAGTGACCTAGGAATAACAAGAGAACTGAAACCCCAGCTGGGGAGTCCTTCTGGAATTACATGGGCCTATTAGGACTGGGGGGTACGCAAGGACTCTAAGGGCTTGTATATAGTGCATAGAGATTACATAAACTGCACACAACACACAGAAAACACACACATATATGCACACAAACACATAAGCATAATGTGATTGATATATAACAGACAGAATAAATGCCTAATACATAAATAATAACTGGGTAGTGAGATGGACTGAAGGAAGAAACACTAGACAAATGATGCAGAGTCTTAAGTTCCATTCCAGGTAACCTCACAGAAGTCCTCTGCTCTCTCAATTTCCTTTCTCTTTCTTGTCTGCAAAATAGCGATAATAATATTTGTCCTGCCTTCCTTGTAGAGCTGTTGTAAGGATAAAACATTTCCCTTAGGACACAGAAGTCCAAAGTTCTGTTTGTATAACACCAAACTTTCAACCATCTGTAAAGAGCTACTGAAACAGTCTTTCTAGATGTGCAGAAGCCCTTTACAAGTTAAAAGTATGTATAAATAGAAGATATTGCTTTTGTTTGCTATTCACATGCAAACACATATATCATGCAACGCTGTACACACAAAGACAAATTAAAGACCTCAGGTACATAGAATTGGATTAATTGTAATCCTTGATTGATGACACACCCTCATCATTGAGTCATTGTTCCAAATATCTCTGCTTTTATTCAGTTATTAGTTCTTTTTAATAATGCAATAGCACCTGTGAATCCACTCCCAAAATTAAAGCTAGGACTTTGACAATAACATGTATTCTAACCAGGTGGTTCTTCCACTGCACTCTCAACCCACCCCTGTTTCCCTAGCCAAAAATAACCATTATCTGGAAGCCAATGGTCACCATTCCCAAGTTTTCCTTTTATATAATCGTATTTTGTAAGGTCACATTAAAGGCATAGGTGTTTGGCCTTCGTGAAAATTGAAGCTTATCGTGTCTTAAAATGGAGATGATAAGGGTGACTTTATCGGCAAGAGGAGGTTAAAATAAGGAAACATCTTGTCATAGTTCTAGAGTATTCCCCACCTTCTCACGGTGGCGGTGATGGCGACAACAATCACTGAGTGTTGACTCTGTGGCCGATGCTGCGCTTGGCCCTCTACCTGCACTGTTTCATTTAAATCTCGTGTAGACCTGTGGCAGATTGCTATTTGTTTGGGCCAATATCCATTTTCCCCTCTTCAATAGTCAAGAGCCTCAATATTTAGCTAAGCACATAGACTGCCTAGACTAAAAATTACATTTCCCAGCCTCCATTACAGCTGTCTGTGTTCATGAGATTAAGTTCTCGCCAATGGCTTATAAATGGAAGTGGTTAAAGAGAAAAGATAGACACTCCTACTTGTTCTCCTCTTTTCTCTTTCCTGCTGGCAGGAATGAAAATTTAATGGCTGGAGCCCAAGTAGCCATCTCAGGTCATGAAGGGGAGGCTACAGGTTGAGGATGACAGAGCAAAAGGATACACGAAGCTTATGTCCTGGGGAGCATGGATTCATCACATCAGCCCTAAACCACTTACCCAGACTTTTAAGAAAGAGAAATAAATGTCTTTCTTGTTATACTAATTGATGTATTTAGTTTTCTATCATTCACAGCCAAACCTTTTTCTAACCATTACACAACCCTGTGGAATATGTACTCTTATCCTCATTTATCTATTTTGTAAATGAGAAAACTAAGTCCTAGAGAAATTAAATAACTTTCCTAAGGTCACACAGATAATAAAGGACAGAACACAGGTCTTTCTGATCCAAAGTCCATGTTCATGGCCCTCATCCTAGATCTTGAGCAGACATATATCCACATATCTTTCTTGATGTCAGAAATATAGTGTGTGCCATTTCTGGGCATGGCCCAAAGAGCTGTGAGTTATACTTTCATTTTAGATAAATTTTAAACCTCTCATATTCCAATTTCCTTCAGTCTTCTAGAATGGGCCTGTGTTAATTTGCATGGCTGGGTTATATTATAGGACAAATCATGAATCCATGATGATCTCTCCCCACCCTGCCTTCACATCATCAGGGAGTGTGACAATTTCCTATTGTACTATGATGTGACATTACAAATAGATGACAGAGGGTAGAAATATACAGAGGCGGACTTCTTGGAAGTTTTCAGATGACATGCCTTTGATCAGAAAGGCTCATCCACAGGCTGTTGGATATGCATATGCACACAGGTGAAGTGGCCTTTGTATTTACTGCTAATACTAATACGGCAGACAAAATATTGCAGAAGGGAGTATGAGTCGCAAGAAAAGTCTTCCCACTGAAAATTCACCCTTGGAAAGGAAGATAACTTGAGACCAAGGAGAGAGAGAAGCAGTCTTCATGTCACAGGCTAATAATTCTTTGATAAAATGAGAAATTCTCCAAAGCAAGAATGACAGATATATAAGAATCATGAGTCACAAAAATTTCTGAAATCTCTGGAAGTGCTAAGGGCTGAGCCACAGAAAAAAATCCTACCCAAAGCAAGTGCTGTCAGCAGCGCACTACCCAGGTGGCAAGAAATGCTCTGCTCCCCACCGCAGTGCCCTTGTCTGCACCTCATTCTCTGACAGTTTCACACCACAGCAGGGAGCAGCTGGAGCTGTGGGGAAGAATGGGAATGGAAAGAGAAAGAAGGAAGTACCCAAAGGAGAATAGAAACTTAGCCTCGGTACCCCAACAGACACAGTATGGTCCAAAGGGGCAACAAATGATACTATTTAGGCCTATATCATGCACGATTATAAATTCTGCAGCTTAGTATGGAAAACAGAGGGAAAAGAGGTAAATATTTCACTATAGTCATCCTGACACAGGATAACTGGCCTCTATAAATGTGAGCTGTTATTATACAGCAGTTACTTTCATACTAATCATCTCCTTCAATCCTCTCAACAAAGCTGTAAGTAGTAGTATTTCTGTTTTTCTGATTATTGAAAATACTGTGGTTCAGAGAGTTTTCATGACTGACCGAAGTCATCACACTAGAGCCAGAATTCAGGCTTTTCCGCACATGTCAGAGTCCATGTTCCTAAACGCTCTTGTATGTGGTCCAGCTACCTGATATCTGCCCAGCCAAGCTGGGGAAGCCATCCCCATCCCAATCTGTGTGTGTGGCTCAGGAGAAGATGGTCTGCGACCCGCAACTTACCCAGATTCCAAAGACTCTCCCTCTAAGAGAGTTAAAAGCAGTGACTAAAGTTATTTTAGGATTCATGAGTTTGGGATCCTAACATGTGTAAGCTTACTCTGTACCCATTAAACAATAACTCCCCACTGCCACCCTTCTTCCCCCAGCAACCACCATTCTACTTTCTTTATAAATTTGACTACTCTAGGAAACTCATATAAGTGGAATCATACAGTATTGGTCTTTTTGAGACTGGCTTATTTCTTAATGTCTTAACATAATGTCTTTAAGGCTCATTCATTGTTGTAGCGTGTCAGAATTTCCTTCTTTGTTTAAGGCTGTATTGTATACCACCTTTTTTTTTTTATCCATTCATCCCTGGACAGACACTTAGTTTACTTCCATCCTTTGGCTATTGTGAATAACACTGCTATGAACATAGATGTACAAATATTTGTTTGAGTTCCTGCTTTCAATTCTTTTGGGTATATATCCAGAAATGGAATTGCTGGATCATAAGGGAATTCTATGTTTAATTGTTTTTAAGAACTGCCATGCTATTTTCCACAGGAGTTATATCATTCTACATCCTCACCAGCAATGCACAAGAGTTTCAATTTCTCTGCATTTTAGCTAACACTTGTTACTTCCAGGGTTTGGGGGGTTTTTGGTTTTGGTAATAGCCATCCTAATGGGTGTGGCCTTGAGAGGGTTTACCCATGGTGCTCTGGGGCTCATGAACGTAGAGATTCACCCAGAAAGTCCTCACTAAAGAGGTGACATTTGACCTAGGCATCTACAGATGGGCAAGAATTCTCTGGGTAGAAAAGGAAAACCACAGAGGAGAAAGAGGTAACATTGAACAATGGAATGAAGAGAGATGAGAACTCGCGTGGCCTGTTTCGAAGCAGCAGGTGGTCGGCATGGGCTGGAACATAGGGTGTGTGAGGGAAAAGATCAAGATGTCAGGCAAGAGGCAGATTTAAGGGCCAGAAATTCCACTAAGGCTTTGGACTTCAGGCAATTGGGAGCCGTTAGTAATGTGCATGGAAGGATTTGGCAAACTTCAACATGTTATATAAATATAAGAATTTAGAACAAAAAGGAGAGACACATTTTTAAAGAAACGTAGGTACCACAGACTAAAATGCAGTG
Organism: Pteropus medius; assembly: GCF_902729225.1. Classification (NCBI taxonomy): domain Eukaryota; kingdom Metazoa; phylum Chordata; class Mammalia; order Chiroptera; family Pteropodidae; genus Pteropus; species Pteropus medius. Next base: position 461,696 of record NW_024349227.1, read on the forward strand.
CCTGGAAAATGGAAGCAACTTCTGGCATCTGCCAGGAAGAATACTGGGTCCCCAGAGTGCTGGCCCTGACCCATGCCATCCTGTTGGCTCCAAGTACGTAGGTAACCAAGCAGCAAAAGCAGCCTGGTGCTGCTGACCTCTTTAGCAGCTCCTGCTGGCCATAGATGGCATCCCAGACAGGTGGACCCAGGAGGGGAGCAAATGCTTCTTACTCTGTCCTGGACCATTGCACTCAGTGATGTATCACCTTCTAGTGCAAGATTCTGAGTCATTCAGACACTGGGAAAATCTTAAACCAGAGTAGCCACCTGCCCCTGACAGCCTCTTATAAGCCTGAAGTCGGGCCCAAACAGAGCCTCCCCAATGCAGATGTCTCACTGTCCCTTCTGCCATGAAGAGAGGGGCAAAAGACACTTCTTTATATTTAACATATAGGAGATTTACAAAATCATAGAATTCTTTTTTTTTTTTAACCTTTAATATACTCACATGGTACAAAATGCAATAGCCCAAATGGACATACAGTAAACTGCTCCCCCCATCCCTAACCCCTCAGCCACCCAGCTCTCCACCCGTTACTTATGTATCCTTCCAGAGGTGTTCCAGCCAGGGACTGTGTTTGGCCTAAATCCCAAGACATCAGATCTTAAACTTGGCAGTCATGCTGTTAAGAAGAAAGCCCTGGACCAGCCGTGCCACGTGAAGTCAGAGCTTGGACACCCCGTGGGCCAGCACCAACCTTAGGTGCAGCCTTCATTCTTGGGTGCCTGGAGTCAAAGTGTTCTCCCAGGAGTGTGAGGCTTCTCCTGGCATCATGAGTGAAGCGGACAATTCCTCATGAAGCGATAGGAAGTAGGGGATGACAACCAAGGGCGGGAACTGGATACATGATTAAGAAAGACAGCAGGACAAATCCTGAAAAAGGAGAGATGGGGGTAGATGCTCCTTGGTTGTGTGAGCCAGGAGGCTGAATCTGGGGCTGACTGACTGCCCACTTATATCTGCAGAGCTGTTTGATATGAAGACCCCTGTAACTCAGATGGAGAATGATTGGAAGGGCAGAAAAGAGGGGCATGTGGGCAATCTTGCCCTGGGCCTCCCCAAGACAGGTCAGAGATGTTTCTTCAAGTGTTGGTGCAATCACAGCTGCCCAGGCCACAGGGTTCCCACCCACGTCACTCCCCAGGAATCTGGTTCTTGTTTACCATGAAGAAGTGTGGTTATTACAGAGCCCAGTTACCCTCCTCCAGCTTCCCCAGAGAGTGTGTGGAGGAGCCTAAGGCCTGGGAAGGGAGAGTTGCTGAGTGGGAAGACCAACAGGCTTCCAGGGCCCTAGCCCTCCCAGAGATCCCTCGCCAGGACCAGTCGGAGAGGGAACCGGCAGGACTCCCAACACGCCTGGGACCTCCCTTCCTAGAGAGTTGGGAAAAGAGAGAGCAGGGAAGCAGAAGGAGCGAATGAAGGTGAACAGGCCAGGAACGGCTCAAAGGGACCAGGAAGAACTGGATTCCTCTGTGTTCTGCACTGTGTTATGAAATCAGAGAAACCTGGGCAGGGAGTGAAGCCTCTGAGGAGATTTATGTTCCGCAAACTTTGTATCCAGCCCTCGTGACTTGCCTAATGCCTGCCACAGCATTCGACACATATTTCTGCTGGAGGGTGGAATGGAGGATGGTGGATGGCACATAGAGAAACACAAAGAAAAGCCACAATAATAGCTCCCACTAATTGAACACCTATTATGTCCCTGACATGGTTCTAGTTCTTTCCATGTGTTAACACAATGAATCCCCATAATGACTCTACAAGATGGGTGTTACTAATATCCTCCCAATACCCCCTATGAGGAAACTGAGGCCCAGTAAATTTAAGTGACTTAAAGTAAGGACTGGGGTAGGGGTTCAAATGCAGGAAGCCAAGACCCAATACTGTCTTCTTAGGCACCATGCACTTCCAAACAGAGAGCAAGGGCCAGCTGGAAAGGGACCACCCAAAGACAGGCAGCTGCTACAGCTTGGGATCAAGCTCTGAGTTTTTCTTCTTCCATCAATTACCCTACTGTGACCTCATCCCAATCCCAACCCCTGGGTGGGCTCCACTGGACCCCTATTCTAGGCTCAGAAAAATATTATAATAATAAGACTAAAATGGGTATGCTTTTCCCAAAGCAAAATTCTAATAATCTATTAATTTGGCTCAAGATCTTCATAGGAAAGGCACAAAAAGGCGTGGGCCCCAGGGACTAAACAAGAGCCCAAGAGCCTGCCATCCTGCGCGCTCTCTCTCTCTTCTGATGTCTTTTTCTCTTCTGTTCCCTTTGCATTTTTCAGAACGTTGCCCAAATGAGGAGGTATTTCTGAAACACCAGCTTGGTTCATTCACTCCCCACACAGCTGTCTGCTCTTTCTTCCTGGGAAGCTGAGCTAACAAGGTAGTATGAAAATCAGGTCATTTCACCATTTTTCAGCGTTTCCAGAGGCCGTGGTGCCGCAAATGGAAATGTCAATGTGGGATAATTGCATTGGCCCTGACGCCTGTTTTCTGACTACCACTTATCCATAATCGATTCCTGAAAAAGACAAAGGATGTGAGTAATCAGCCAAGCAGATGGAGAGGCAGCCGCCAGAAGAGAAAACACAGCTCCCCCGACTGGAGAGGAGAGAAGGGCCTCTGGTCCAGGGAATGCGCCTGCCGTGGTGACAAAACAGGCTACAGAGGAAGACACAAGGCTCTGACCGGCCTCAGCAGATAGGGACCAGTTAATCACTGGACTAGTCCTTCCACATCTTCTGATAGCGGTGGGAAGCTCTTTCTCTCGGAAATGGAGAAGGAAGCGGCAAGGAAGGACCCTGAGGATATCACATGCGGGAGGAAGCATGGTGTTAGAATAAGGTCGAAAGCTCACAAGTCCTGGAAACTAGTTATTTAAAGACACTCCTTGTGAAACAGACAGGCACACACACACACACACACACACACAGTTTTCTTTGGCTGGCTTCTTTGCCTTTAGGTGTCTGGCTGAGGAGATGGGGCCAGGCATTTATCACTGGGCATTTTAGGCAGTTTCACTTCCTGTTTCTCATGCTGAAAGCATAATAATCATTATCATGATAATAATAATTCCACAGCCTTGCCTTTGCTTCCTATTTATCTAGGGCCTCCCAGAAGTGTGTGTATAAGAGGGACGGGGAGAGTACAGTTTATCCGCTGTATCGGTCAACAGCTGGGGGTGGAGACAGCCCGGAGGTGACAGTGACAGGTAGGAATTAGCAATGGAAATTATTAACCTCACTTTATTTTACAGGAGGAAGAATCTAAATGGATTGGTAGTTTCCCCCATTGGCTATTCTCACCATAGGGGCATTTGTAAATCTCTTCTCCCAAGGCCCTCTAAAAATAAATCCTCTCCAAAACCTTTCTGTCCATCCTCCAATCTGCCCCAGTCGAGGAAATCCTTCTAATCCTAAGCCCAGAGAATTTAAGCTAACTTCCTGGAGTCACATAGCAGGTTGGCAGGAAAGAAGGGACCAGGCTGGGCTTCTTCTGCAACCATGAAGAGTTGTGACCAAGAAGGGGATTTCCAAACCTACGGGGAACTTGCAAAGTTGTTAGGAAAAACCACTATTTCTGCTAAGGAAAAAATATGCAGTCCCTGCAGACTTGAAACCCGAGGACAATGAGAGAGAGAGAGAGAGAGAGAGAGCTCTTACTGAGCATGTGCTGAGAGCATCAAAGATTAGGTGGGAGAGAGGAACAGCTTCCTGGTGTTGGTCAGGAACAGGGCTTCATGGAATGGAGGTGTCAAGACAGTATTTTCATTTTTTTAAAACGCCATTGAAGAGCTGGACTTTTAGGACAAAGGCTGAGCCCTTCCCACTCTGGGACTCAGTCGGGATAGTGGAAAGAGGAGGAGGGAGCCATTATCTTAATGACGATAGCGACATAGTCTTCCTTTAGGTCCTGCCCTTCCCTTAGGGATCTGAGGAGAAAGCGGGGGAGGGAGGAAGCAGGTGGTTCAAGAATCCTCTCTATATGAACAAAAAAGGCAGGTAAAGAAAAAAATAAAACCATCAAAGAGAGCCCCTAATTAATTAAAATTAAAAAAAAAAGAAAACCTCTCTCTCAGACACAAAGACACACACAGATACACACCTGAAGCACTACATAGCTACGTTGAGGACGAGCGGATGTGCTCTCACATTTATTTGTTATGATATTTATCGTTGTTATTTTTTTCCCCCTAAAGAACATCATGGGGCTGGATGGTGAATGACAGGTTAAAAATGTGAAAATGAAAAGTTAACTGTGATCCTGTGAATAATCAACCTTGGGCTGTCAGGTATTGCATCAATGCAGAGAGAGAATAAAAATAATATCAAATGCTTACATGACAATTGCTATGTGCCAGACTCTGTTCTAAGCACTTTATATATACTTGCTCATTTAACACTCAGGACAACCCTGTGAAATAGGCTGCTACTATTATGGCATCATTATTCATACTCATTTAGACTCTGGCTGTCTCAGCATTCCAGAGCCTGCAGAAAGGCTAGGTTATTTAGCTGCTCACCTCTGCCTTTCTTCCAAGCAGTAGCTATTGCTTACGTAATTCGCAAGACCCAGTGCAAAAGGAAAACTCAGGGGTCTTCTAAGCGCCAGTCCCTGTGTGACTTCACAGTCACATGTCTATGAAGCTGGCCTTGCATGGAACCTCCCCAAATCCTTGTACAGAACTATCTTCTATTATTTTCACCTGGTACGTGCCCAACTCATGAACAAGGAAAGGGAACAGAGAAAAACACATCCTACCCCATTACATTGGGCCTCTGTATACGGCTTTATTGAAGAAGGCCTTCCACGGCTAAAGGAAATTTTGCTTTTCAAAGCGGATCTAGATGATTTTTAAGATCTCTCTCGATGCTGTGTTAGGAGATCCGTCCTTTTATTCATCCCTCTCTTCACATCCCACATCTGATTGGCTAGCAGCTCTTGCCGATTCTCTCTCAGCACGGCCTCCTGTATCCTGCCCTCTTTTCCATCTCCCCTGCTACTGCCCTAGTTTTCTCTCACCTAGGATATTCCAGTAGCTGGCTAACTAGATTCCTTGCTTTCAACCCCCATTGTTTCCAATTCATCCTTCCCTCTGCTTGTTACACTCAGGCTTTTATTAGTTCCTTTTTAGGACGTTCTCTCCCTTGGGTTATAAATTTCTCCAGGTGGGTTCTCTATCCTCAGTCTCCTGTGTAGTCCTCAGTAGTCCTGAGAAGGGCAGGCTGTGCCTTCTGGGTGCTTCTGTGATGCTTCTTTCGCACACCTCTCCTTTTCCTTCAGGCCCGGCCTCTCCGAGTCTCAATTACAGCTCAGCCTCTCCGAGTCTCGATGGAGAGAGCGCTGCTCTTCTGTCAAAATTCCAGAGGAAAGCATGACATCTAAAGTCCTCTCTCCTGTTACAATCAAAATACGGCCAACTGGAAAGATCCATCTGCCAACGAATCAGTAAGGAGAGGTAACAGTGAGAAGCTGTGGAGAAGGCTGATTGGTGCTTTTTGCTTAGAACTGTAGATGTGGGCTTATTTGGCCTGACTTTAGAAAGGCAGAGAGGTCTGACTTCCATAATCGTCAGTGCCCATCACAGAGTAACTGGCAGCTCAGGATTATTTTAAAGAGTGATAAGCCTTAACTGCTTCTTTAGGGAAGAAATCCAAATCAAAGATGCTTTTCCTCAACATTTAAAAAAATCTTTCTGGTATCCTGATCTCATTTTAAGACCAACCTAAATTACCTTGGCTCCAGAACATAATGACTACCATATCAGTGATGATGCATTCAGCTGAAAAGGTAACTAGCAGTGGCTTAAACCATAAAGAAGCTAATAGTTTCCTAATAAGACTGAAAGGAGGTGATCTTGGGTTGTCTGGCAGCTCAACGAAGTCATCAGGCACCATCAACGATCCAGGACTTTTCATGCTCCTGCTTTGCCTCCTCAACAGGCTGAACCTTACCCGGTGGCTCAGCTCATCCTCTCATCGTTGCAAGCAAACCGTAGCAGCCCTAAGCTTCACATGCCCAGACAACACGGTTCAACAGAGCGAAGAAAGAGTTAAGAGTAAAACAAAGACTATAAACAAATTTTCAAATTCTAAAGGCCTTTGTGACTGTTATTTATCAAGGGAAAACATGTTTCCCAGAGAACCTCACAGATTTCTTTTTATGTCCCCTTGGCCAGAAGTGGGTCATAGGCTTTTCAAAACCAACTACTAGACAAGAGAAGTAGAATTTCCAGGATTTGTCCCCTTGGGTGAGGGAGAAGCCTAATTCACAGGAAGAAAGAGGCGGATGGTTTCTGAGTAGGTAACTCACGCCCTCACCTGACTTCTCCCCCTGATCCTGTAACATGTTTACCCTTGGCCCTCAGTCCTGCGTCTCCCTACACTTGCCTGTTTCTCCTCTCGCCTTCCCTAGAAAACTCAATGCAGGAGCCATGTGATTGCATAGCCTCCCTCCACATCTTCACCTCTTCCTCACTCCTCAATTCTGCCAAAGTCGAGCTTGTGTCTCTGCCATTCTTCTATCTCCTTCTTATCTCAGCTCACTCCTTCCGTTAAAACTCTCTGCTGGGTTTGACATCCCTTCTTCCTCAAAACCCCTTCCTACCTTGATTCTCAAGACATCACACTCTGAATTCTACTTCTACATCCCGGCCCACTTCTCAGTTTCCTTCAGTGGCTCTTCTCTTCTGCCTGTCCCTGAAATGTTAAGGTTATTTTGGGCTCTTTCTTTGAATGTCTTTTAATCATTCTCTACTACTTCCCAGGTTTCAACTATGAGTTAACTCTATACCTATGACCGCCAAATCTACAAATCCAGGCCAATTATCTATTGAATGTGTACCCATAGTGGACTTCCATTACTAGATATTCCCAGACACTGTAAATCCATCAACTATAAAATTGATTGCATTATCTACACACACACACACACACACACACTGCATCATTCTGCTGTTCAAAGAACGTACCACTATCTGTCTAGTTAACAAAGGCAAAAGCTGGTCGTCACCCTTGACTCCTCACTGTCTCTCACCCCAATACTCAATCAATGACCAATTCCTGCTCATCCTTCTCCCCACCATCTGTTTCCTTCCCCTCCAGTCTCATGCCATGGCCCTGCTGTAGGCACTCACCATCTTGCATCTGGATTGTGGCACCTGCCTCCTAACCAGTTTCTGGCCTTTCTCTTTCCAATTCAGTCTTGCAATATTGCCCCAATATTTTTTAATGCAAATTTCATCTCATTACTACTTTAAAATCTTTCAATAGCTCCCCAGAGCCTAGAGAAATGGGCCACACTCCCTGGTACAGCATGTGGGGCTCTTCCCAGTCATGGCCCAAAGTCATGAGCACTATTTTTAGTCTAACCTGTAAATGCTATGTAGGTTAGATTAAAGAGGGGGTGAATGGTGACAGAGAAATTAGTAAAAAACTCTTCTAAAATACTTTCTAAAAATCTCTATCATTAAGTGTGCAGTTTTGGGTAAGCCCATATTGCCCCAGGCTCCTTGAATACACACAGTGCCCAATGAATATTTATTGATTCGAAATCGAAGTGTGTTACTTTCCTTTGGGTTTTAACTTTTCCAACTGCTTAACATGATAGACAGAGTCATACAGCCCATGATCTTAGCTAGATCACTTAATTTCCACAAATCACTTACTCCATGGCCTTATATTAGAATTCGGAGGTGAGAATAAATGTACCAAGTAATTGAAATGAATGGGTGGATGAAAGAGGCATTGTGGGAAATGATTGATAAGAGCTGGTTACTATTAAAACCTAGGTGCCCATAATAAGTCCTGTGCCCTCCATCCCAGTTGAAGGTAGCCAAATTCTTGGATCAGGAAATAGTAAAAGACATGACAGTTTAGTTCGAGGATGAGAGGAGTGGCCCTTGTGGGTGATTGTGTATGGGGTGGGGAGGAAAAAGGAGAGAGAGAAAACATATAACATTAATATAAACAAATCACAACAACTACATTCAATAAATAGAAATTGGAAGGCTCTATTTCAGATCAAGACAAAGCAACATTCTCTTTTCACATTTTTTCAGTATTAGAATCCTGACTTTAAAAGGCCAAGGTCAGGACTCAGACAATGGGAAATATTTTCTTTCTTAAAATCACAACAAAAAGGAGGAGGAAATGGAACTGGAGTCAGAAAAAAGTCATTTCTGGAGCTGCATCTGTGAAATTCTCCAAGAGGTGGGAGGGGGAGAGAATTAGCATAACCGAGCTTCTGCGTGCTCTAAGGTAAAGTACCTCATACACATTGCCTCAGTCAAGGCCTCGCACCATAAGGTAAGAATGATTGTTCCCACTCTGTGTCTTAACAAAGAAAAACCTAGCCCTGTGCTTAGTAAGGAACAGAGCCAGCACTTGAACCCAGATCTTTCTGATCCCAAAGCATAGATCTTATCACCTCTCTGTGACCATGAGCAGCCACTCAGAAAGCCTCCTTTCCCATGAATAGCGATCTATATGTCCAGATTCATTTATTCATGAAACAAATCTTAATTGAGTGCTCATTATACATCTGGCACAAGCTAGGCTATGGATTAGCTATGGCTATGCTTTAGGAGGGGTATTCAAGGACCCCCTAGAGGTGCCTTCTGGCTACAGATTTCAGCAACTGTAAGAAACCAAGGCAGCCAAGGCTCCCTTCTCTGCTGTTGTCAATATCTGATGAATTCCCACTGGGAAAGGGATGGAACACTGTAGCCATCACTCTTCTGCCCAGGTTAGGAAGAGCAGAAGGAAAAGCCGGCAGGAAGCCCAAGGGACAAATGGACTCCAGCAGTTTCTCACAGGGTCCTGTGTCAAAAATAGTCCCAATACAGAGTTTCCCTTGGGGTTGGTGAAAAAGTTCTGGAGATGGATGGGGGTGATGGTTGCACAACATTGTGAATGTACTCAATGCCACAAATTATACACTTAAAAACTGGTTAACATGGTAAATTTCATATTATATATATCTTACCACACTTAGTAAAATAAATTCTTGAAAACAGTTTTGAAACTCACTGTGTGAACATCGCTCCCGAATGTGCACCTGTCCAAACAATTGATCATTCAGACCATTCATACAACTCAGTTCATTTTAGTTTTAAGCTATGAGTACAAAAAGGGAAAGAAGGAAGCAAGGAAGGACGGGAGGGAGGGAGGGAGAGACGGAGGGGAGAAGGGATAGCAAGCTCCATTATTAACGTGTAGAAGGAGTCAGGACCATCGTTGAACTGTTTCCCTGAAGAATGAGAAGAATTTGTTCTTTGGGCACGTTTCCCGCCAGTCGCATCCAGCATCTGACAGTCATAGTGCACTAAAAGGAATTTCCAGTATGGTGCCTAAAACTAAACATAAATCAAAAAGACTGTTAGATGACAACAAGAAAATAGGCCCAGGACTGTCTTTCCAGCCTGAGGGCCATAATCACCAGGTCACTCTGACCTGGACTGGCAGGCAGCCCTGGGTGGCTGGAAAAGGTGACTTCCTGGCCAGGATGGAAGGAGCCTGGCAGCCATGAGGGGCTGAGCCATGTGGGGTGTCTCAGGTCCAGGTATGAGTGACAGTGATGCCAGCTTCCAACAGGGAAGACCACCCCAGCAATAAGAATAACTGGGTCCCAGGACCAGGAAGTGTCCCCCTCACTCCCCCATACTGCCCACCCACAACACGGTGACAGGCGGTGGCCTCCCTGGGAGGCAGGCAGCGCCTCTATCATCTCCACATTACAGATAAAGAAACAGCTAGGCTTGAATCAAGATGTTCAAACAGGTCGCGTCTTTTCCTCTGTGGAGCAAAAAGAAGTGACTCACTCAATGTTCTCACTGGAACTGGGCTCCCGATCCAACACAGCTCCAGTGCTTTTCCCACTGTAACGTATCAGTTCATAAAACTGAAAGAAGCTCCTGTCCAGGGACCGTAACTGCAAACAGAAGAAAGAGAAGGAAGCCAGAACCCTGGACTCACACTCATCTCTTTTTTGGAGCTTTGGAGGAGAAACTGTCACGGACTAAGGTGAAGAAGCTGCCCCTGTATAACTTTATCCTTATATTCGCCACCAGAGGGGGCAGTTGCTCCACATTGGTGGTCTTTCAGCGGCACTGAAGATACCTGCTAAGGGTGAGATTCCCAAGGCCAAAGGGTCATTTTAGCTCTCCCCTGCCCAAGTGCTGCTTGCATTTACTTAGCAAACAGTGCCCTGCTGTAGATAAGGAAGGCACTGCAGGATCATCTGGTCCCAAGCAGCTGGCTATTTCCCCTACTCTTACAGAGCTCCAGAAATAGATTTCAGCACCTCACTTGGCTGCTGTCACAAAGCTGTCAGTGTGGGCCACTGGCCCCAGAGACAGGAGCCAGGTGAGAGCATATTACCCGCCCCAACCCCCACCCATCCCTGTGACTGTGCATCAGCCCCTAGGGAGATGGCAGGGGTTCTCTTCCTCCTGCCCAAGAGCCCCAGGCACCTGCTTCCATCTTTCTGGCCACTTCACAGGCCGTGCCTGAGAACAATAGAGCCTTGGCCTGGGAGTCCAAAGCCTGGAGCCCCTTCATTTGTCTCTTGAGATCCCTGTCCTGAGAGGCACTCATTGTAGAGATGAGTTTGGGCTCTACCCGCTTCAGAATCCACTCCTATCCCTCCTTGTCCCCAATGCATCTGCCTTTGCTTCATTCCAGCTGGTGTCCTCAGAGGAATGGCTAATTAAATTGAAAAGAGCTGGCCTATTTTGGGTGTTTTTCAGCTAAGACCTGGAGGAATAGCCACCAAGTTTGGAAAGAAGCCCAGGGAGACTGAAAAGCTCTAGGTTGGCTGGTTATTCTAGGATTGGCAGGTCCTAAGTCCCATAGGCTAGCTGGTCCAGTTAAAGTTCCATCCCATTCTCTGGGTTGTCAAATTTGATGGGGCAAAAACTGGAGAAAGGGGAAATAGTCTCCTGGGTAGTCTTGATCCAAGTTGTCCTAGAAGAAGAACAAACTCATTTATTTGGCCTTGTTATTTGTAGCAAAGTCAGAGCAGCCACAGTTTGGACATAAGAATTGTTCTCTGAAGAAAGATGGCAGGAGTAGGGATCTGAGGCGGGTGGGTCACGGATAGGAGCAGACGGACAGATCTCAGTCTCAGGTTCCATCACCTGGATTTGAACCAATATTGTTTCCTCTCAGAAAATTACTTTCTTTCCAAAAAGAAAACTCATCCTGTCACTCTCCTGCATCAAAACATCCTTCGGTTCCTTATTTTTCTGCTTACCTGACAAACTCCTTAACTAGACCTATAACATTCCTTTAAAATTAGCCTCAACCTTTCTTACCAGGTTCAATTCCTGCCATGCTATGCTCTAGCCACCTGGAATTACTCACCCTCCCTTCTTCTTGCTGTTTCTACACATTTCAAGTCCTCTGCCAGGGATTCCCTTCTTTGTCTAGCAAATTCTACTCATTCGTGGACTTGCACTGCAAACATTACCTCTCTGAAGTCTTTGTTTTAAACACCTCTAAGAATTAGTCGCTCTGCACTGTGCATCCCTGGAACTTTGACCATGCCTCCAGCACACGTGTCCTTCCCAAACACATTTTCAAAATGTGTTTAATCATCCAGATAGCCCGAGTCTCCAGCACGGAGTCCAGCTAATTTTTATTGATGAATTAGGACATCACTCTTGGTGGTGGAAGAAACCTGACCTCCAGAGACCCCAGCAGGGAACACAGGCAGTTTGGCGAGTTGATCCCCTCAGGTGAGGTAAGTGAGAAGGAATGTGTGGAGTCAGACAGGTACAGTCAGATGGGTGTTTTTGGCCATGGCTGTTAAAATCTCAGGGATAGAAGATCTGAAGCTTGCCCTCACGGTGGATCTAGTTGCTAAGTGGCATTCTGCTCCAGTGAAGGGAAGCACTCAACAGCTCTTTTCTCACCTGTCATTCGAGCCCCATCTCACATTCCCACTTCTTCCAAGAAGGCTTCCCTGAACATTCTTGCTCCTGCCTTTCCAGCTGGAATACCAGATTCAGGAGGTCTTATCCTTGATGGACAGACAGCACAATGCTGGTGCATGTTTTATGCTCAAAAAATGTTCATTGATGCTGATAAAATTGTCCGCTTAGGATCATAGAGACTGTGCTGTACGTATTCTGCCCTTTTGGACACACTCCCCATCCTTCTTCCCTGCCTCTGTCCTGAGACTGCACTAACCAGACTCTCGTCTGGCTTTTAGCTAGATTTGGCCCACAGGAGGCATGGGAGTAAGAAGAGGTGGCAGCGAATTTATCAGCTTCATTCCCTCCTGCTGGCCAGAGATTGGCAGTGCTTGCCTTCCTCTACCAAAGTCCACAGCTTCCCTGCCCCCAAGGGGGCAGCCCTTTGCTACAGCCTCACCCACAGCCATGCTCTCTGAGGTTGCAGCAAACACCCCACTCCCCTTGCCCCATGTGGCTATCCCTGTGGGCTTCAATGCCCCTTAATAGATTCCTGTAACCTCGCTCATGTTCTGTAAATGACCCCCTCAGTGGACCTCCCCCCCCAGTTACTCCATTCTGAATGGGGATTACACACAGTATCCACAGGTCTAGCTCTGTGCCCATCAGGGTTCTCCAGATGCCTGCTCAACATCTGAATGATTACGTTCCACAAACATAGATGCTTCGGAATATGTTCCAATCTTCTTGATTTCTTAAATTTTCCAGCCAGAAAAAATGGGCCTTTGTCATCAACCTTAGGAGTAATTTCCATGGAGTTTGGACTTCTACAATAGCTCTTGGAATCATAAATAATCTTGCTCCCTCCCTATATGTTCAGTGTTTTTCTGGACCACTTAGATATGTAAACTTGGAGTGGTTTTTTGCGGGGTGAGGAGTTAGGGATCCCAATTTCTCCCTTAAACATCAACCATCTAGTCAATAATCTTCAAACCGTTGAATGTGCCTGCCTTCCCACCCCACAGCCCTCTCCCTAGTTCAGACTCTACGAGTTCAGGCTTCTTGGGCCTACAATAGCGCCTGACCTCTCTCCCACTCCCCATTCCACGGCACCATGTCATCCTGCAGAGAGAGTTTTCTGACTCCTCATGATCCCTCGAACTGTCGCCCAGCCACCCCACCGCAATGAACAGGTACTCTTGGCACTGCACGCTTCCAGCCGTAATACATGTGGCATTTTCTCACCAGGAGGACCTGAGCAAATGAACCCCTTGACCCAAGGTTCCCCAATATCTCAGGGAACTCAGAGCTGAACAAGGCCATCTTCGGCTTGCCGAATCGTTTCACCTAGTTCTAGCACGTCAGTAGAAAGATTAATTCCAGAGTAAAAACTCTCCTCCCAGGAGCTTCTGCCTCTCTGCTGCCCCAGATTGCCTGGAGGGCCCTGAGTGCCAGATCCGAAACATGCTTTCTTGAAGAGAAACTGAGGGCTAGAGAGGAGAAGCAGCCACTGCCCTGAGTCACAGGAGAGTGTGGGCAGGAGAAGGGAGAGGGCTCAGGTAGACAGGTAGACAAAGACAGATGACGTGCTGAGCTGGGAAGGCGGAACGAAGCTCTGAGAAAGAAAAGATGCGGAGTGGTGTGCATGCGCGCTGTGCTGGGAACGATGGCTTCGGCCACATTGAGACTTGATCATGGAACTTTTGCCAAGCTTTCTTCCCCTTCCACTCCTCTGCCCACACTGCCCTCACCAGCGTTATCACCCCTTCCCAGTGCCAGGACCTGGGGACTGATAGTTTTGCCTGGAGTAAAGTCCAACTGGCTGGCTCCCTCCCTGGCCCGAATTGCCCCTTCCCACTGCTCCTCCCTGTCCTCCCATAGAGAAGAGCTGGCACCCTCACCCGCATAGTGCCTCGTGCCAGATGAGACACTTGAGCTGGAAGATTACCGAGCGCTCTTTTTAACCAGCCTGGGCTCATGTGACTGGCTTTTGTCCAGGCAGACATACGTAGGCCAGCCCTCCAGGCAGGGCACACAGCACTATTTATTTCTTACTGGGTTCTCTGCGGGCAGAGCTGGCAGGGTGGGGCTTTCTCATTGTATTTAAGCCTCAACTGGCGCCACTGCATTGCCCCAGTTTCAGCCTTTGCCCTTTTCCCAACCCTGTAGGTAAAAATAGCCACCACCACCACCCCCCCTCCCCGTTTTGGGGAGTTCATGGGGCAGGGGAAGGAGGGTTGCTGGGAAGGCGGAGTAAACACTGCATGGGGGTGGGGCTAATGTTGAATGGGGCATGTGGGTTTTTTTAGTAGCAGCAAAGGAGAGTTTGGCTGCAAACCTTGGCTCTGCTATTAACTGAAGGGAAGAGCCTGGGTACCATTCTTTAATGGTCCCTGGGGCAGGAGGCCTTGTAGATAATGCGGGGGGAGGGAGTTAGTGAGGAAAATGATCATGGCTAGTGATGGACAGGGACGGTCACCACAAACGTCCTTCGCTGACCTCCACCCCCATCCTTCGTTTGGGTTTTCTTCGACTCCTAGGGCATCTAGTCCATGTCTGCCATCATATGTATCTCATTGTATTTCGATTCTTTACCCGAACTTTTACTTTCCACTAAATTTTGGAGCAAGGACGGTGTCTCATTTGTTTGAATTGCCCACCACAGCGTCTGACACACAGGCGACAATGGGCATTTACTGCAAGATGGAAGAGAAAGCCGGCAGAGGGAGGTGGGCAGTGGGATCTGGCGCCCCCTGGGGGATCCCTGCAGAACTTGCAGTTGGGAGTGCAGTAGGGGAGGGAGGGCGCCACCAGCGCCCCTGCTCCTGCAGTAGTTCCCCGCAGGGTTTCTAGTTTTACAAGCTGTGACTCTGTGGTCTGAGAAGTCTCAGCCTTGCCTCCTCCTCCAGCCCCAGCCCCAGCCCCACCCGGGCTTTCCCAGCTAAAGCTGCACCTTTCTCCCCTGGGCGCGGAATTTAAGGCTGGAACACGTTCGGAACAGAGGGATTACTCTCTTTGAACCGCAGCTGCCTCGGGCCAAGTCGGGCTTGGAAGGGGTAGAAGGGGTGACGCAGGTGACACAGCAGTTAGGAAACAGTTTTCCCTGCAGGAAGGCCGACCATGGATGCGTTTGCCTCTGTCCTTTCAATAGGATTGAGGGGAAACACCTGTGGTCTGTCCCTCCACTCGGTCCCCCAGAGAAGCCTGAGGCCGTGTCCCCACTTCACTCATGCTGCTTTGTCTGAACATCTCTCTGGCATTTTGAAGCAGATAGTGATTTGGGGTTCCAAAAGCAGAAAAGGGGCTCTTGAATGAAGAGGGTTGACTGGAGGGGACTGGAACCAAGACAGCGCGAAACAGCCGCTCAAAAACTGCAGGAAAGGCTCAGGGGTCAGGTTCCTGAATCCACCTCATGCATTTAGTCACCTCAGTCTTGGGCTCCGACCAGGTTCGATGATGGGACAGAAATAAACAATGTTGATTTAGCAACCAGAGAAAACAGCAACGCAAGCTGGCTATTGTTGAGGGAAGTAAGAGAGAGGGGAAGGTAGGGAAGCCTGGTGCCTGCTTCCCTCCCCACTGTGGTTGCTCCGGATGACGAATTTGGGATAGCACTGACGTCTGAGGAGAGGGATGTCAGAGAAACGTGGCAGTGAGAGCCCAGAAGGTGGCGGATAGCATGTCTTTCATCTCTGCCACCTTTTCTCCTCCTCCTTCAGCTCAGAACACAAGCCTCACGCTGTTTGCAGAACTCAGACTATTCTCTTCTGAAACTATCTCCCCTCCCCACCTCCACCCCCAACCCCCACTCACTTGCAGGTTTATACAAATTTTAAAACCAGAACAGAGTGTAGATAACCTGGAGTTTTCCCTAAACCCACTGCCTGGCTTTGTCAAATTCTGAGCATATGGTCGGAACACTGTTGATGCTCTTTGTCCCTGACAGATGCCACCAGAGTGCTTTTACTCACACACAGCAGATGCTCAATAAGTCACTGTTGAGAGAACAAATGCACCAACAAGGCCTGCATGGACCTGCTTCAGAAGGGCAGAGGTGAGTGTATTGGGGCCAGGGGCCACCCTGGGAACAATTAAGAATTCTCCACAGTGGTACGGACGGGGCATCCTGGATCTGCTCCTATGTCAGGAGCTTGTCAGCAGCCAGATACAAAGGTGGGGCTGGGAGCTTCTGCAAAACAAGGTTGAACTGTGTCCAGGCTTATGCTATAGAAAGGTGGAGGTCAGACCTTAGCAACAGCACAGTCTAGCTGCAGTCACTTCAGGTTTCTGCCTCTGGATAGAAATTCCTTCCTGGATATTGAAAAGCAATATTTACAGACAACACATCTATGGCTGTCATTGCCATTTTGCCTCCTTTTCTAAGTTCTGGTAGTTTTTGCCCTAAATGTACTAAAAGCCGTGGGCGTTGGGGTGTACTAGGTCATGGGGAAATGTGACGGCTATGTTGAAGGCTGATACTCTTAAATTCCACCTAGCCTAAAGCTTCTATAGCAGCAGCTAGTCCACCATGCTGTTGCTTCGTGTATGAAAAGGTCCTTTTCTAGCTTTAGGCCAGGATATCATAAAGCAGAAAGTCTGTTCAAGAATCCAGGGGACATTTGAGGTGGCAGAAGGCAGTTCTTCAGTTCACTGTCCACTTAGCTCCTGTTGCCACGGCAGTAATGGCTCAGGGCCAGGTCAGAAGCAGGCAGTGGGTAAGTGGTCCACAGGCCCCTAAGAACATTGTTTTATTTTCCTTCCATTTGTTCGATTCCCTGTGGCTTTAAATCATCCCACAGACCAAGGCCTGGGCCTACTAAAAATGTGAAACTTCCCAAATAAGCTATATTCCTTGAAGCTGCTTGCCAGGCTTCATCCTGAAGCTAAGCCTGGGGACTAGGAAATGCGGAAACGGTAAATATGGTCGGGAGAGCTCATAGTTAGGGCTCCCCATAGGTGTTTTCCTATTTCCCTTCTTCACACCAATGCCGGGGCTTATGGACCGAAGCTCTGGGGAACTAAAAGCGTGTTGCAGGCAGAATCTCCGAAAGGCTGTTTCTCATCCCACTCCCAGGATTTTCTTTTTCAAGCGCTTTCTTCCTCTGTCATTGCCATCAAGCTGAGAGGCTGTACCTGCAGCGGAGGAACGCACCCCCTCGGAGTGGAACTCACCCCCGACGCCCGCAGCGCTCCAGGGCCAGCTGGAAAGTTCTCGGCCTTGGTTTTGAATCAATCATGAAATGCTGATAAATGCTCAGAGTATTTCTTTCATCTTTACTTCTCAAAAAACAAACACCCCAAAAGT
>NW_024349227.1:481177-646010 GCF_902729225.1 Pteropus medius
ATGCCAACCTGAATGACTCTGCTCTGCATCACTCTCTAGGTTGCCAAATTTAGGCAGAAACACATCCATTCACCTTCCCAGAGCTTTCTAGAATATGCCTAGTGTCACGAGTTGTCTATATCTAACCTCCCCTGCAGGCCCCCTTCTCCCGAGTCACACACGGTGCTGGCTGCCAAGGACACCTCTGACTAAAAACACGAACACTGAGATCAGTGCATGTCAGATATGTTTGGGGTAGAGTTAACAGCTTGCTTAGAAGAGCAAGTCTTCCACACTGATAACTAACTGTCAGAACCACCTCAGCATGTGCTCTGCCTAGATAATGCAGGAGATTCTTGCTCAACTTCTCCTTAAAGTTAGCGAATTCATCAAGAGTTAGAGGGATCTAAGGGAGGTACACATTCCACTGCCTTCCGTAACCAGAAGGAAAGGAAATAATGAAGGTTTTTACAGTCCAGTCGCTCAGTCACCGAGAGTACCAGGACACCAGGCCTCAGTCTGAACTCTTCTCTGCGGTCGGGCTGAGGCCCACTCTGGTCATTTGTTCATTCTCATTTTTCATGGCCTGTGCTGTGGCGATCAGAAACACTTTTGGATAAGGCAACAGTTCCTTAAATAACATGCCCATGGCATTTTTCTTCTTTTTGTTACTGTGATGGCTAACGAAAGGAGCCTCCTACTCTA
Organism: Pteropus medius; assembly: GCF_902729225.1. Taxonomy (NCBI): domain Eukaryota; kingdom Metazoa; phylum Chordata; class Mammalia; order Chiroptera; family Pteropodidae; genus Pteropus; species Pteropus medius. The sequence continues at coordinate 481,862 of NW_024349227.1, forward strand.
TGGAGTTTGCAGAGACTGAATTCTAGAATAAAAATGGAACTGGCTCATCCTGAGAATGGCGTAGCAAGCAATGATCTTTAAAGTGCACACATAGAAGACAGAGTTGGGCGCACTCTTGCTGTGGAGGTGGGGTGGGAGCAGAGGGAGGGCAGGGAAGAAAGGACCAGGACCGGCAGCGGTGAGTTCCTGGGTTGCTGTCCCTGTCTCTAACCCACCCTTCCATGTAAGACATTTCGCCAGCAGTTAGTTCATTGCCAGCCCTCAATGTTCGAATCTTAGCAGAGAAAAAGAATGTTGAAACGAAGGAAAATGAAATGGAATTCTACCAGTTTCTGAATTTTCTTCTTCTAACTGAAGTTCACTCAGAATCTAGGAAATAGTCCTTGGTTTAAATTAAAAGTGGGAGAAGCATGGCACATTAAGGTAGCAGATAGCTGGAAAAAGAAGGAAATCAAGGAGACCATAGTTAGGTTTACCTGAAGGTGATCACTTTTGTAAAGAGGAGAGTCCGTGAAAATGCAGCAAGCAGGCTGGACCCCGGGGTTCCAAGGAATGAGGGAACTGCAGTTTCCATGCCGACCCTACCTTAACATCTGGGTCACTTGGAGCAAAGAAGCTGCTTCATCTTCCTTGAAGACCCAGGAGGAGGAATGTATCTGACTCAGTTTTAACACCAATACTTGGTAAAGTGGTAAGATGTCTGTAAAATGCTTTGAGTGCCCAGGAAACAAATCAGAGGCAATAATAATAATAAAATAAAAGTAACATAGATTGGGGGGGGGCATTTTATGAATTATGTAGATGTCTAATCAATGTACCGTATACTTGAAACAAATTAAAATAGTCATAGAGATATAAAGGCTAACATAAAAAGTATAATCAATAATATTGTAATAACTATGTATGGTGTCAGATGGGTACTAGATTTTTTGGGGTGATCACTTTCTGAGTTTTATAGATGTCTAATCACTATGTTGTACTCCTGAAACTAATATAATATTGTGTGCCAACTATAATTGAAAAATAAGTTATTTTAAAAGTTTTTAAAAATTTAAAAAATAATAGTAACATAAAATAAAAACACGTATCACAGAATCAAAGAAAAGAGAAATGAGTCATTGAGAAACAGGGACACCACTTCTCCAGGTGACCAAGAGCTTCCTGGAGCTGCCCACGCCCCACATTCTGCTGAGCCCTTTCACCTAGAATGAGCCCACACAATGGCTTGCTGTGGCAAGAGACCTAGCTTCGGCTCCCATCTATAACTACAGCCATGTCCTAAGTTACTGCTCTGGAACAGATGCTGAGGGAGACAAGAGGTGAGGAATGCTCAGGATATACTTCTTGGTATACTGTCTATCTTGAGAGAAAGGGATTTAAACCAACAGAATAGTACCTAGGTTGATGTACACCTGATAATAATACAAAAGATACACTGACCTATTAAAAAGTCATTTAATGTATATTCCAGGATGGCCAATACAAGCTGGTTAGGTAATTAGCCCTTGAAGAGTTCTTTTTATAGTCATATAAAAATGTTTTACTGTTTAAAAAGAAGAAATCTAGTATAACAAAAACATATCCACCAATGGTTTGTATTTTTTTCCCCTTTTCAGGTTTGCAAGATAATTAAAAATACATACATTGCATCTCTGAGCACATCACTGTCCGTTAGCTAATCAGTTTCGGCAACACACTGCACAGAGGTATACCACCATTGGTTTCTGACATTAAGTTAGCTTTAAGCTTACTGGCTATGCCAACAACTGGAGGCAGTTTGGAACCCAGTCCCTGGAAAGCATTTGCAGGATTTACCACCCGTTTGCCTGACACCTTCTCGATGGTAAGAGGTCTAGGCACAGACTTGCTAATCCAAGGGTGTCTTAATGCTTGAGCTGGGGTCAGGCGGGCAGAAGGATCCCAGTGAAGACACCTTTTCAAAAACTCTATGAACAAATAGTCATCACACCCTTTCAGAGCTGTCACCCAGTCTTTGCTACCCGGGGGACCCCGCTTTTTACCCCGACGTGAGCGACCCCCCACAAGCACAACTCTCCCATCCGCCTGAGTAGTCACAGAACAGTAGCGAGGCAGGCCCTTGGAGTTAATAAAGTACTTGGCACGTTTGCTCTGCTCCAGAAGTTTGGGTGGCGGCATCCCTAGAAGCTCCATCATGCAGGCCAACTGGTCTCCTTCGTCCTCCCCAGGGAAGAGAGGGTGTCCTGTTAAAAGTTCTGCAAGGATGCAGCCAAAACTCCACATGTCAATAGGTGTGCTGTAGCGGCCTCCCAGGATGATCTCCGGAGCTCTGTAGAACCGAGACTGGATATACGTATAAAGCTTCTGGTATTCGAAACAGCTGGACCCAAAGTCGATGACCTTGGTCGCACTGCGCCCATGGTGTTTCAGGAGAATGTTTTCTGGCTTCAGGTCACAGTGAATGATCTTATTTTTGTGGAGAGCATCTAAGGACTGCAAGATGGACTGAGCAAACTTGCGTACCAACTGGACGCTAAAGCCCTGAAACTTGTTTTTTTTAATTAGCTCATAAAGGTCTATGCTCAGCAATTCAAAGGCCATGCAAACATGGTTCCGGAATGTGAAACTTTCCAGCATGTGAATGACGTTCATGCTACCAGTTTTATCCTGCTTTCTAAGATGCTCCAAAATCCGGATCTCCTCAGCTGCTTGACGATGGAAACGCTTCTCATTGCGCACCATCTTCAGGGCCACGTACTGTCGAAGTTTGTGATCATAGACCCGGGCCACCTGTCCAAAACTCCCCTTGCCAATAATTTTCAGCACCTCATATCGATAAGCTAGATGGTCTCTAGGTACATGAATGTAAGCCCCATCTGCATCATCATACCCCCCATTATTGGGACCACCAATAACTCCATGTCTTTTTTTGGCATTTGGACCTACAAAGTAAATTTCTGGATAATTGATGATTTCCAGCTTCTCATAAGCAGTGAGGTGGTGTTTATATTGCTTCAGTGCTTGTTCTGGAGTCAGAGGCACCGCTTTGGATGCTTTGGGTGAACTGCTGGACTTCACCGTATTCAAGCTATCTGAGCTTTTACCCTGAGAAACGGTAGGAGAGCATTTTTCAGAGTCGTTGATGCCATCTGACTGAAAAGTATCAGATCTTCTGTTGCCAAATTCTTGAAACAGCTGTTCTACCTTCATTTCACCTCCATTCAGGAAGTGCTGAGTATGATCTCTCGTTAACTGTTCAGTGGTGATCTATGGAAAATAAAAATGAATGTAACGCTAAAAACAGTGGAAAGATGAAAGAATCCTCCCCCTGACTGAACAACAACAAAACATGTCCAGTCACTTAGGTTAAAACAACCCAAAAGTGAGATAAGAAAAACAGAAGTCTCCAGAAACTTCTACGTATTAATCCTCAGGCCTCCTGAGTATTACAGCCACCCCTGCCCCTACATATGCCTTGCTTTGTTCAAGACAAGATGGTCTTTTTACCATACTCTAAACATGCTAGGTTCCTTCTAACAGGTATGTCTTTCTACTGAGAATCTTCTCTCCCCATCCACTCAAATTTTACACTCTTTCAAGGCCCAATCCAAGTCCTCTCTCTTCCACTCAGAACCACCCCAAGCCCATACTCGTATCTTAATTGCAGCTTTTCAAGGCTATCTACAAAATCTGGCACTTAATTATATATATACTGTCTCGTATTGTTTACTAATGGTTTCAAGTACCTTCCAAAATCTTAAGGGCATATAGCAGGATCAAAATAATGTATATTAAAGTGTTCTGTAAATGACAAAATACTACTAAGGGACAGAATCAGGATTTGAACCCAGGTCTTCTGTCAGTCCAGGACCCTTCCCATTAACATAACTCACCTGCAGGTTCTCCTAGTGCCTGTACTACTCTCCAGTGGGGCTGAACGCTGGCCATGGCCTGGAATCAACCAAGGAGTCATCATCTACTCCCAGGTCCCTAAATAAATTATTGCAGGCTTCTAGCTCAGTTCATTGAATCAGAAAAGCTCTAAGCCAGAGAGAACACTTTGATGATCCAGGCCAATTTTTTGTTTATCTGACAGTGAGAGTCCAACGCTCTGGCATTTCTTATAAAACTCTCCTAGAGATAAAGGGTCTCTCTGTCTCCCTTTCATAGACACATACACCAACTCTTCCTCATCAAGAGGAAGGTGATAAAGCCATACTACTACCCTTTTTACTTGATTTTCTTTAACTTTTGCCTGCAAAGAACAGTAACTCACAGAAGAAAGCTCTACGTACTCCTCTGAAATGAAACAAGGTTCTTTGAAATTAGATGGAGGGGGAGAAAAGCAAAAAAGCTAAATGCTTAAAAAAAAAACAAACCAACTAAGCTAAGGATGTTAAATGCTGTTGTTTAAAAAAAAATTCTAGGATACCGCAAAGAAGATCTACTGTTCTTAATGGAACCTGAAGAATTGTGCTCCTAATCTTTTTGACAATTTCCGGCAGTTTCTATGATCAGGGGTAGATAATTCCATGAGAGCGCTGAACGACAGTTATGATCTCTAAAAATATGATAAAAATTTAAAGGTAATGATCCAAAGTGGCCAAACCTTTAAAAAAGCTGAATTGTAATATAAACTGTGCAAACAACACCTGGCCTATCACCTTAAATAAATGACATTTTAAAAGATGAAACTATAAACAACAAAAAAAAGATTAAAAAATTTAAGGGCTGGCATACTCTTTCAAAGACAGCTCCTAATCTAGGTTATAAAAGAACATTAGTTCCCACCTGCTCCTTTTAGGTCATTTAATCAATTTTGACATTTATGATATATTACAAAAGCAGCCAGTACAACTGTAGTCACACTGTGACACTTAGTTTTAAAGTAAAGAGATAAGATACGGACCAGGGCAAATCTCACTGATACCAAAATAGAGAACTACCACTGGTCAAAAAATTAAAATAGGGCTGTAGACAGAACCTAAATACCTTGCTAAAATGTCAGATCCAAGGCGACATTTTTCTCATTGGTAATTAAGTCAAATAATTATCTCTATTTTGGGGAAAGAAAAAAGAAAGGGTCCTACCCACCCATCCGACATACACATGAACATTTATTGTTCACTATTATAAGTGCTAAAAAAAATAAACACGAGTTCTCAAGGAACTACAATCTATTAGAAGATCCTTTGGCTGAATTGGGGAATTATAATTTTTGGTTCTAGGTACATTTACATGACAAAAATGACATGTGCATGCATCTCAGCCAGTTTTCCTTAAAATTCTCACTCTCTAACTTAAATGCATCTAAATATTCACTGCTAATCTTGGGAACACGTTCTGAAGAAATGTGAAGTCAGAAGGCCTGGGCTGGGATCCTGGCTATGCTGCTTAATCTTTATCCCAGTTTCTCAGCCTCAGTTTCTTTAACTGTAGCATCTAGACAGTAATATCTTGCAGGACGTTGTTGAATCGTGTGATAACGTGTGAAAGACCCTCACAAACTATAAAACGTGAAAACACTGGCAGCAATAATTCTCCATATACTATGGTTTAAACTTCTATACTCTCTCCCTTTCCCCATTCAGTTGATTTCTTCTCTCTGTAGCGCCTGCCTCCATATTTCCAGTCTCTCTCCACCGGGCGTCTGGCACTAAATATGCCTTCTGCTCCATGCAGGTCCCTAAAACAGGCCTTCCCTTAGGGTGTACAGAAACACGTCAGCCACTTTCTCCCCCACATAAAACTTGCTTTCAATTTGCTATACAATGCGATGTGTTACCTCTCTAGAGATATTTCAACTTTAACAGAAGATCAAGGCCTTAACTCAAAGGAATGATTCTCTAGGAACTGCAGTCATCAATAAAGCTTAACCTAATAAAAGCTGGTAGGAAAGGTATTTGTGGTCCGGGGCCCACCCCTGGGCATTTCACCTACTCTGCCTACATGAAAGGCTGTGCTGGCTCTGGAGGTCTTCATTTCTGTTTGTGATAAAGGGAGGGTCTCGGGTACAGGACACTAATAAGAGCAGATACGTAACAGAAATTTAATTTCCATAGAACTATTACAAGATTAAGGATGCCATGTGGATTTCCCGACTCATGGTTTTTCCTAAAAGCGAGCGTAAATCTCTCTTCCTGCAAATCAAGTCTTATTTTGCCCTCTGGAACTACACGGAAGTATCCAAATTTCATGTAAAATCCCTCAGATACCTAAAAGGGGCTGTGCGGCCCCCACCCTTTTTCTTGAGGTTCGTCATCCCCATTGCACCCTCTACCCCACACGGCTTGTGTCAGGTTCCCTTACGCATTCCTATTCACATTCTCAACACAGGCTGCACTTTGTCTCTCTTGAAGTGTAGCTCCCAGAACAGAACACGATACATCAGGTGTAGTCAGTCCACTCCGAATTATCCAGGCCTGTGAATCTGAAGAATTCCAGGAAGGAATTTTTCCACACAGGGAGAAGTTCTCTCCTTAGCTTTCTTTCCTTTCCTGTAAATAACTCAAATACTGGCCTGAATCAATTACGTATCAAGTCTGCTGTGCTATAAATAAAATCTTCCTTCCATTGTTCTAGGAGGAGCTATGATTTTCGAACAGGTATAATAAACTATTATACACAGAGTATATATAGTGTTTAAAAACACTATATATTTCTATTCTAGGTTTATAATCACAATAACCAAGCAAGGCATATAATCAACTATATCAAATATCTTAACTATGTAATTATATCCAGAGAGACAGATAATGCCAGATTAATCATGTTTTATTTAAGAATGCTTCACGTACACTGTTAATTTGGAGGTCTCTTGACATTTCAAATAGAATTTTCTACTGTGTTAATCAAGTCTTAAAGATCTTAAGAAATTCAGAAAAGAAAAAACCTTCCCATCCAGATATGAAACACTATCCTCTCCCTAGTTCTTGACCCAAAATCTCTGCAGCACAAAGCTTAACCTAATAAAAGCCTAGAAGCAGATAATTTATAGTTTACAATGAAAATGTAAGAGCATCTTGGATAAATGCTAAAAGACTTTTAGTGATGCTAAAAGACTGCAAAAATAGCAATAGGGTCTCAAAATGGAGTCATGGCATCATGAACTACGTGTCACCAAGAGGTCAAAAAGCATTTTTTATTCCCAGCAAAGTGTCCAAAGACTGTGTTGGAATCTAAAATCTTGTGTTTCCCAAAAACTGTTACTGAATACTATACATTAAGAAATTCATTGGGAGGAAATGGGGAAGGGATTAAGAAGTACAAACTTCCACTTAAAAAATAAATCACGGGAATATAAAGTACAGCACAGGGAATATAGTCAATAATATCATAATAACTATGTATGGTGCCAGATGGGTACTACATTTACCACTTTGATCACTTTGTAAGGTATACACATATTGAATTACTATGCTGTACACCTGAAACTTATATAATATTGTATGTCTAGAATAATTAAAAATAAATTTAAAAAGAAAAAAATAAAACTAAAAAAATGATTCTCTTTAGCATACAAATAAGCTAGAATTGCATTTTTATACTGTAGGGAAAAAAATGCAAATCTATGAATTCAGGGATATTTTCTATTCCTTGTTTTTGTTAAATGGAGCCTTTGTAATACACTGTATATATCATCCTGTAAAAAAAATAAACATTACCTGGATAGAAGTAGTATATTATTTCTCTACTGTCATATATTTATCCCAGTGGTTGAAAGGAGTAGGTAGGCTCTAAATCAAAATCAATCTGAAAAGCTAAGCTCCCACCACAGAAATTATTCCAAAGTCAAGAGCCACAAATAAATACAAAGGATACAAAGAGTCTGGGTTGCCAGAGAGATGTAACTGTACCTTGAGCATTAAGTAGCACTTCCTCCTTTCCAAGACAATTACAGAGCAAAGAATGACTTCATCTACTTACATTTAGTCTTCTGGGTAGAGGTGGTTCAGAAGGATTGCAGAGAACGTTTGAACAGGGTGGGCATTTGGTTTCATCTATCATCATGAAGGTATCATAGACACCATCCCCCAATCTATTTGAAAGGATTACAGATAAAATCTGTCAGTAACTGAAGTACACAAATTTCTATTTCCAAAACATTCTATGTCTTAACTGCTTCGTATCTGCTACAAAGAATAATGAATATAAATAATTATCTATACTGCATTTTGGCACTGAATACAAACAACTAGGGTGTTTGGCATAGGAATAGAGGAAATTCAACTTTTTTTTTTTTTAAGAGAGTACAGCATTTCTAGGTTTATATTTTGAAATAGTTAAAACAAGTCTTACTTTCTGGATGTTGTTAAAAATGAAGGCTATCAAAAAAGGATCTCATTTAGCTTAGTACTTGAAAATAAAAGCTAGCTCAAATCTGAAGCCTAAAAACCACAGAAGAAAAAAAAAAAAAAAGACAGAGGTAACTGTACTTTCAAGACTTGGATCCTAATCTCAGCTCTACCACTGGCTGCACTACATTCCTCCCGAGCCTGTTTTCCACATGTTGTAATGGAGAGAACAGTTCCAGTCTACACACTTCTGCATCTTACAGGCAGGAAATAAGAGGCCTTGTTAGGGCTGTGTTCTTTCAATTTATTTATTTACTTACCTATTTAACATTTACCTAACTTGTAGAAAAATACAGTGAAAACTACAGCAAATATTAAAGGGTTCTCTAAATTACAAAATGTACTGAATTTCACTTCTTTACCCACTGCATTTTCTGGTGGGTGGTGGAAGCTAAAGGCTAAATGATTAAGAATCATGTCTTCGTTCTTTAACACTGGCTCCACCATGGTAAGGGAACACAAAAGACAGAGAGGATTTATTTAATCCACAAGATAGCCTTGAATAATGTATTTCATCTGCCACCAAGAACATAAATTTCCCAGTTACACAAATCAGCATTTCATTATATCATTTTTACATGATGTACTGTGAATACAATGATGATGACCGGATTGCAGGGGTAGAATTTTTAAAAAACCTTTTAAGATATGCTAGAATATTTTAGTTGCCTGTAAAAACTGTTTTGTAAAATTAATTCTAGAGTTTTCTTAATTGATGTGTTATAGGAGTACAGAGTAAAAAATACAAATATTTCGGGGATGTTCTTTTTAAAAACATGCTTTCACATTCTGATAGAATCATTTATATCTTTAACGAAAACTGCTTCAACAACAAGAACTAAAAATTCTGGATGTGACTAACTCTGCCAACAGTATGAATAAAACAAAACGGGATAGGCAACCACATTTACAGAGAAAAAGAGAAAGAAGACCTACAAGATTTCTTATAAATCGCCAGAGAAAATTACTCAAGTCTCCACGCAAATATTGAGGAGTCCCTTCTCCCCATTTAGTTATAAAATACAATGCAAGGTGGAGAATCTCTCAAAATAGAACCCACTGAAAGCCGTATCAGCAGAAACCCTCACCTGCACATCCAAAGACAAACCGCACCCCTCACCGCAAAGCCCCAAGAATTAAGCTCTTGGTCATCTGCTCTGAGCAACAGGGCTGCTCTGAAAGCGATCGCTCCCTGTCTCCCCCAGTTTGCTAAAAATCCCCACCCAAAGTCTGAGCTTCTAAGAGTTCCTTACTATATACTCCTGATCTAGGGCTTCAGAGATAACCTCGACGGTGGGAACCTCTAACTCCGCTCTAGCCCTCTCCCCGGCACACTGAGGGCTGGGGGAGGGGAGCTGATGAAGAGGAAGAGGGGTAGGCTGGTCCCCGGGAGGGGATCAGACCCCTTCCCTCGTCCCTCCTGCTGGAGGCCCAAGCCTTCCCCGCCCCCCGACTTTGACTGCCAGCGGCAGCCTCTCAATCCGGCACCCCCAACCCGTTACCCGATGGCGCCGTTACCTCCGCTGCTGGGGCGGGAGTCCGGCTCCGGGCGGCCCCGCATCCTTCCGCCCCGGCCCGCGAGCCGTGCCTCCCATCCCCTAGCTCAGAACCCCCCGGGGGGAGGGGCGGCGGTTGGAGGGTCCAGCGAGCAGCGTCCACTGCACTGGGGCGGCTGCTTCCCCGGCCGCGATGCTTCCCCAGGGACTCTGGTAGAGACACTGCAGCTCCGCGCGCCTTCGCTCGCGACTGGACCCAGCCGGGAGGGAAAGAGGAGCGGCAGGGGTGGGCGGGGGAGCGGTGTGGTCGCCTAGCAACCGCGGCACGCCCCGGGAAATGCCTCTGCGCAGCGACGCGGCGACGCACGGGGGCGGGGTCCGAGGCCTCCCACCACCGCGCAGGCTCCGGGAGGTTCAAGTTTGAGAGGTGACTCTCCCGCAGCCGGGGTTCGCTGGCGGTGAGCTGAGCGCGTGGGGTCGCAGCCCGGAGATCGGAGAAAGGGTCCGGCGGCGTATTGTGGAAGTAGCACTTAGCCCCATTTCTACCTTAGAAGCCTGCTGTCCCTTAGCACATTGCAGGCTGGAGTTCTAAAACCTCTTGATTATGAATTAAAAATGAATTAAAAAAACGTAATTTCTTAGACTTCCCTAATGAGCCGCCACCCCCCCCGGGTAATGAGTTACGTAGGAGAGCAATAATAATAAATCCAGTTAGTAATACTGTACCAGAGCTTCCTAACATTACATTGTCTTATTTAATCTCGGTAACCATACCAGATGACAGCCCTCTTTTACAGATTTCTCTAGAATTCAGAATTTAAGTGGGGGATTGTCTGACTCCCCTGCAGGGGGATGCCACGGACGGTAGGGCTCAATGAGCTATTTTAGGGATGAGAAACTGAGGCCAGAGGAGCCGTGCTTTCTGGGGCTCTTCTAGTTGACGAAACCTAAACTAGAAGTCTGCAAACTCCCAGCCTCCCTCCTCCTGCATCCCCTTGGAAGGCTCTTCCTGTATTTTTCTTTAGAGAGAGTGGGGCAGTTTGTGAGAGGGGGCAGGGGGGGGCTGTCTTCCTTTTCTGAAAAGTTAAGACACCTTAGTAATACAGATATTAAGCGGACTTTGATAGTTGGAATGAAAGTGAGAGGGAAAGATGTTAAAGCAGAAAAACACAAGTGCTGTTTTCTTCAGCGTGGCATCCAATCGGGTTTTCTAAACCGGCAGAGCACGAGGCCATCTGACCCTTAAGAAGAAAACCAAAAGCCTTGTTCTCCAAATGCTGAACACGGGCGCCACCTGGCGTGAATGGGGACTTAGGGACTCATTGTCCCAAATCAGCATAGAGCAGAGTCCATAAATAGAAAAATTTCCATCCAAGGTTCATTTCCGTGTGACTAAAATCATACTCCGTTTTCATGCCTCCAAATAAACATGCCCTTAAAATCCAAAGGCTCTTCACTTTATAAACCATGAATGTGTTCGTTTGGGCAACTATTCTTTGTGACCAATGTTGCTTTAGCCTCTCTGATATAACTATAAATAAAAATATTTCCTTCCATGATGATTTTTAAAAATTTTCTAATTTTATGAATAAGGTTTTGTGGAGGTTTTTTTTTGTCATCTCCCCACCCCCCAACCAGAACAATCCTGCTTTCATATGGGTTTGTATCTGAGCTCCTCTGGAATCATTTGTTTGTAGAAAGTTCCATGGCAACCAAAGGTTTGGACTAGATTGTTGCTGAAGTCCCTTTCAGCTCTAAGATTGCAAAATTCTATTAAATAATCACTGTTCTTCATAGTCATGTGAACACCTCAAACCACCTTACTGCCCTAAACATTTGAATGAGACTTACCCCATAAGTTTTCTTATTTCCTCATTCTGAATCACTGCTTTGAGAGGATTGAATCTCCCCAGTCTGTGTTCCAGACATTTCTCTGTGAGCCCACCTGAAGCATTCCTGCTCCCCTTCCAGCCTCTGTGGGAAACACAGAGGCTTCCTTATCTTTAGCCTTTTGTTCTCATGGTCAAGGGAGGGAGTATTCCTTGAGGTTGCAGGAGCTCTAACTTTAGTGACCCAAGTACTTTTCAATATTTCTTCAAGGAGCTGCTGAGTTAAAGTCCAGTGAGGAATCTAGCAGGAGCCTCCACACCCAGACTGAGCTGCTGTTTTGTGCTTTCCAAATCTCAACAGGCATACTTCATGCCATTCATGCCATTTCTTCCCCTCCACAGCTCCATTCAAAAGTGGTTCACAATCTCCATTAACTTTCTCCACACAGCTAAAGCCAGATTTGCCTACGATGGATTAGCCAAATATATACGTTACCTGCCTGCCCTTCAAAGCTAGTTCTAATACATCTGCAAAATAAGTAAACTGTAACAAACAAATAAAAAAATGGAACTATTCCAGATCTTCGAAAATCATTGTGGAACAGTCAGAATGTAATAACAGCCTAGGTTAAGAAAATGTCCCTGTGGCCACATTCAACTGGAATTTTGTGATGAAACAGCTATTGGTGGGTTAGGCTAAGTTTAAATCATTTCATTGCCATGAATTATTCTTTGTGGCATAATGTGCCATAATGCATAGTATGACATATGAGTCATAAAACTGTAATGAATTTTTAAAAATCACTTGGAGAGAATTTGTGAAACTCACTCTTTTCCCCAAGCCATATCAATCTCAAATTCGCCTGAGCTCCAGAAACATGGACCTGCTATTTTGTTCAGAAACACAAAAGTCTGCTTCAACGAAACACTAAAGCCATGCCTTATTTTCCTGGAGCCTCAGAAAACTGTCTTCTGAACTTCATGTACTTCCTGTTCAAACCCTCTCTCTCCCCCCTAAATTTTGAAAGATGCCCCTATTAACACTTCCGAATCTTAAAAACAAAAACAACAAAACAATCCCTGTGCTTCTTCCAGTACTGTAGACACTTGATTCTGTGTCTCCTAAACCCTGGAGTTTGTCCTTATTAACCTCTAACCCCAGAAAGTCCATTTCTTTTCCCATAATTTCTGCCACCTCTTTTCACTTGCTTCTCCTGAGACAGCATGACCAGTTCTACCTACAGCCCCTGAGCAGTCATATGAAACTATATCTCTTAAGTCGTTAAACCTAACTAAGATTCTTTAATCATCGTTTCCATTTATTAGATATTTATTATGTTCCAGGCACCAACTGAAGTGCTTAAATATAGTTTCTCATTTAAAACTTAAAAAAGTCCTGTGAGATAAGTATTATCCCCATCTTACACTTCAGACAACAATCTCAGAGATCAATAACTTGTCCAAGGTCACCTAGCTGTCATGTGGTGAACTGGAATACAAACCTTGGTGGGTTTGATTCTAAAACCCAAGCCCTTGACTGCCTGTATACTGCCTGTATTTCCTAAGCCTGTCAGGGTGGCCCAGACTAGATCACTGCTGGATCCTTTGAATTCTATGACACACAGTTTCTCTAAGATTCTAAAATGTGGTAAACAGAATAATGGTTCTCCAAAGGTGTCCATGTCTTAAACCCAGAATCTGTGAATATGTCACCTTAAATGGCAAAAAGGGCCTTGCGCAAATGTGATTAAGTTAAGGATCTTGATCTGGGGAAATTATCCTAATTTATCTGGATGGGTCCAATGTAATCACAAGAGACCCTATAAAATGAAATAGAGAAGCAAGAAGGTCAGAGAAGGAGATGCGATGATGGAAGCAGAAGTCAGAGAGAGAGAGAGGAGATCTGAAGATGATTGTTTTGGGTTTTGAAGAAGGAGGAAGGGGCAACAAGTCAAGGAATGAAGGTGGAGATGGCAAGGAAACAGATTCTCCCTTAGAGCTTTTAGAAAGAACACAGTTCTGCCAATAGCTTGATTTTTGAATTTCTGACTTCCAGAACTATAAAGTATTAAATCTGTGTTGTCTTAAGCCACTAAATTTGTGGAAATTTGTTACATTAAAGCTTGGATACTGTGGTTGATTTAACACGGCCACATATTCTTTGCAGTTGCACCCAGCAAGTGATGGAGACCATTTCTCCTGGCTCTGGCTCGCCATGTGACTTGCTTTAACCAATGAAAGTGACTCGTCTTGCATGATTATTATGTGTTCCGGTCTCAGACCTTACAGGTTCTGTCTCATGCTCTTAGATGCTGCCACCGTGTGGACAAGTCGCAACTAGACGGGCGGAGAATCCTCAGCCAACACCGCTGTCAGACAAGTGAGAGGGGCCACCCAGCAGAGCTGTGTTGCCAGAGACAGCAGCTCCGTGAGGATCCCAAGCAAAGCCAGCAAAAGGACCAAGTCAACAGCCCCTTGAAAATTGTGAGCAAATAATATAATTGTTATTTTAAGCCACTAAGTTTAGGGGTGCTGCAATACGTAAATGATACGGGCACTTTCAAAAAATATCAATTCCTACCTCTTTCAATCCCACCAGCTCTAATGATTAAGAATTTCTTATAAGGGGCTCGACCAATATTTTTGAAATAGTGATCTTGTTTTACTAATAATTTTCATTTTCCGCATGCCAAGCACAGTGCCAGGCACATAGCAGGTTCTCAGCAAAGATGTTGATGTCACCAGAATTTTAGAAACTACCCCTCGATCAGTGGAAATCGCTGCGTTTGCATCCACCGCTCCCTGCAAAATTGTACTTGCTGGCTGGCCTGATGTGGGGTTTTTCACTTTTGTTTGCTCGCTGGCTTTTTAAAACAGAAGCCTAGAAACACAGTCTTACTAGGCTGAGTGCCCTCGAGGAGCCACAGGGAACAGGAACCGAGTGTCCAGTGGGCCTTGGAAAGCAGCCAGGCTTCCAGAGCCCCTTGTGCATTTCTCTTTCGACCGGAGCCCAGAAGCTGTGCTCTTGCCGAAGCCACCTACACTTTCTAGCACTGAAATGGGAAATCACAGTTTTCCATGAGGAAAAGACACCTTTTAAAAAGTCGATTTACTATATCTGGTTTGTGCTTCTTAACCTCACTGAGCAGGAAGTTTAAAAACGGCACACCGAAGTAAGAGCAATAGGTCGTCATATCGAGTGTGCCTGGAAATGTCACGGCCCTGGAACTGGACAGTAGTGGGAAGGAAAATCGTCTTTTTAAAACCGACCTCTAAAAGAACAATGAGAATGTCTTCATTTTCCCCTGGGATTTGATAATGAGAAGGCAAGACATTGCGTACTCTCATACAGCCTTTGATTAAACAAATAGCTTTATTTGTAGACTACTCAACTTCCTAGGAAATACCGTTAACGTTATAGTGATCCAAAAACCATAGTTTCAGCTTCCTGTCCACCCGATATGTGCACCAAAATCAGACAAATGTTTGTCAAGTGTCTTTTATAGATAAGGCCCTTGCTTGGTACATAGAAGTTTCCAGGTCTTCACCCCCACACTGTGATCCCCATGAATGCTCCCTCTTTCTCCTTCATTTTTCAGTCACCAAGAATCAGTGTTCTCAGCTCATAGTCATTAAATTTATACCTATTATAGGAATTTAACAGTTTCCATCCACTTTTCCTAAATGGTCTTTACTTCTCTGGCTCTACCCTGCCTTTTCTGCGCTGGACCTCACAGATCATCAGCATATTTCTACTGGATGACTCATACCCTACAGGTATGAGTATGTTCTTTGTAACATTTGGGACATACAGATACTAAAAATTCATCTGAAATTCAAATTTAACTGGGCATCTTGTATTTTTGTTTGCTAAATCTGGTGACCTATGTGTGGAGAATAAAATCTTCAACTGAAATAATCTAAATTAAACTTGAAGTCTGGTCTTGAAAAAAATCATCCTAAGTAACTCCCCACTCCCACCTTCTGCCCTAAAACACAAAGTCTCTTGCACACTCGAGCGCATATAATCTTACTTTCTAAATCCTTTTCTGCTTATCCAGTTACCTGTCAATGAACATTTGGGCTGTTTTTACTTTGAAACAATTATGAATAAAGTTCTTATGAATGCTGTGTACAGATATTTTTGTGAGCATATCTTTTTATTTCTCTTGTATTAATTTCCCAAATTGCCACAAACTGGACGGTTAAAAACAACAGACATTTATTGTCTCGCAGTTCAGGAGGCCAAAAGGTGTCAGTGGGGTTGATTTCTTCTGGGGGCTCTGAGGGAGAACCTGTTCATGTCTCTGTTCTGGCTTCTGGTGGTTTCCAGCAATCCTTGGCGTTCTTGGCTTATAGATGCATCACTCCAGTCTCTGCTTCTGTTGTTGCCTGGTCGTCTTCCCTGTCAATCAATCGTATGTAACCCAAGGAATAGTGAGTGGATGGTGCATAAAAATGGAGTGACCCAGCTAGCTGGAATGAATACTACTGTGCCAATTCCTGCCTCCACCCTCAATCTAAAGGCTCTCTGCGGGCTGGGCCTTGCCACCCCTACACTGGGCTGAGATTCCCGAGGCGAGCAAAGAAAGCCAAGAGAGCAGACACCCATGCTTACAGGCCTTCTTCCCCTAGTTTACCCCTCTGTGCGTCCATCCCTAAGCATCCAACCTTCCCATACCCTTGGAGTGTTGTTCACTTCCAGACTCTAGAAAGTCTCTTGCCTGCGAGTTCTCCAGAAAGGAAATATTAAACAAAAGCCAACCTGTCTGGGCTTGGTTTTGCTGCAGAGAGCACAAAACTAGAGGAAGTACGACATTCGGAACAATACCCACAGCGCTTGTCCCCTCGACCTCTTTTATTTCTGACCTCTGTTGTGTGATCTGTTTAGTTCTACCCTAGGTGTGATCCAGAACCCAAAAGTACAGTAAGCATCTAGTTAAAAAGGAATATTTCTCTTGGCTCAGATATCATTTGAAATCTTGATTATGAAGTTTAAGAAGTGTCTTGACTCAGCCCCAAGGCTTTGGGTCTAGACTCTGCCAGTCCCCTGCCTAGTCTTCCCTCTTACAGCCACAGGAAACCCACATCTAACTGCAGGGCTTCCATGCCCCTCAGGCACCCCCGACACTTTGACTTTCGCTTCTCCCTGCCATGGACATCAGCTCCAGAGCTTAAAGGTCCCTGGGAACACAAGTCATCTATTAAGGCAGGTTTTCTTCATTCGTGGAGTTTTGCCAGAGTCCATTAGATTCTGTTTCTGTCACAGGTTATGGGAAACATCCTCATCTCTCATCAGTCCTTGCAGATTTATCCCAGGCAGGGAAATAACTGTAACTTTCTAAAATGTAGAAGGTTTTACTCCTGAGCAACTATAAGATTTTTGTCTGCCCAATTGCTAGTGTTTGAGGGCTCCTACTGGCCTCACCTGGGACCCTCCAGTTTCATTAGCTTTTGGGGGTGTAAGTTGGAAGAGGCCAAGAAAAAGAAAGGGAATTTTAAAAAACCCAGCAGAATATATATTTCGGGCAGTTCAAGGAAGATAGAGAGGACAAGAAGGCATCGTACTCACAAAGAAAGTTTTTGCCTTCCTGAACCAGGAAGCACCTCGGACCCTCCAAGGCATGCTGGGCAGGATGGCTGGGAAGTGGGTGCAGCTGTTCTCAGACGGGGTGCGCTGGTCTCGGCTGGCCCCCACCCCGGCCAGGAAGACCAAGCAACAGAGCAGTGCTGAGCTGGGCATGGCGGAGCTCTGTCTTCTCCTACGAGTTGCTATGTGGTTTGGTTGAGCGAGAGCAAGCCCCTGATGTGTAGACCTCACCTACTGTGTCCCCCTTTTATATTGTGGGTTCAATGAGGCCTCCCATTCATAAAGCCACAGAGTGACAGGTTCCTGGCAAACATTTCTTCTGATTATAGCTCCACCCTTCCCTAGACCTCTCCAACTTTGCATTTTGTTGAACTTCTTTAAGATTTAATTTTTGCAACGTAAGCAAAAGGGGAGGTTGAAAACTAACTTCTGCAATAAGGCTATTTTTAGAATGAGCTACCTCTCTCTCTTTTAAAATAAAATTTCAGCTTCTCTTAATAAAAAAAACGTTGATTTCCTGGGGTGAACGGCTGCTCCGTGCGCAGAGGCCCACAGTTGTGGGTTCCATTCACGTGTTCCTAGGTCACAGTGACGTGGACAAATCGGTCATTCCAGAGTACACTGGGATTGAGAAATAATTGGATCCCCTTCCCAACCTGGGTTGAATACCCAAGGCTTCTCCTTGCTGAATCAGGAAGTCACCTCAACTCTCTGGGCCTCAGTTTCCCCGAGAGAAACACGAGGGTGAGCTAAACATCCTCAAAGCTGCCTTCTGCTTCTTTCATGTTCTGCTGGGAGACTGCCCCTCGGAGAGGCCCGCTTCCCGCAGGGCGGGCACGCGGTGCGCTCCAGGCTCCTTCTCAGGCTCCGGGGTCAGAGAGACACGATGGCCGGTGTCTTCACCCCCTCGGCTGTCCCAGCACCAGGAGGAGGGAAGTTAGTGAGAGTCGCCACACGTACTCAAAGCTTGAAACCTGCCAGTCACTGTGTCTCTTACCATCTCCACGTTACAGTGAGCGAACCGAGGCCCAGGGACGTTACGGAACCGGCACGAGGTTCCGTGGGTGCTGAGTGAGGGAGCCAGAATTCGCACCCGGGCCGGCCTGACGCCGACACCGCGCTCCTTACCTGGCTCCACACCGTCCCCAGTATGTGGGAGGAAAAGACTGGGTTAAACAGTCCTTGGGGTTTCTTTTAGTCATGAGCTTCTATGGCTGGAGACTTAAGCCTGAAAAATGGGGAAGAAAAGTAGAAATAACCCGGAAAGTGAGTCAGGATCCCTCGCCAGCTGGACGGCAGGCCCCTCTCCCCCCTCTCACCTCCTCCTCCCACCTTCTCCTCTCCCTGCTCCGAGAAGCCTTAGTTGTCTTGTCCTGGATTTGCACATGTGAATGTGTGTACATATGAGCGTGTGAGTGTGTAAATGTGTTTGCGGCTGCGAGCGTGTGCATGAGTGTGTGTGTAAGTGTGTGTATGGTGTGTAAATGTGTTTGGGACTGCGAGCGTGTGCATACGAGTGAGTGTGTGAATGCGTGGGGGAGGGGCAGAGCAGCCAGATGTGGGAGGCATGTTGCTCCACCTCTAGCTGGGAAAGACGGGGGTGGTGACATCGCTTCGGGTATCTGGACAGTCCCCGGGGTCCCGTGCCTTGCCCTCTCCCTTCCACAGGGGCTGCCCCAGCGCTGCAGAGAAGACAGTAACTGGGAGGAGCGCTGACCTGGGGACGGGGCAGGAGGCTGGGCTCTGTCCTGCCTCTGCCACTCTCTAAAGCCAGGGCAGCATCGGCCTCCCCCTGTCTGTTTTCCATCTGCCTCAAGCGGGCAACAGTACCTGCCTCTTGACTGCCAGGGGCCTTGGGCTTCCCATGGGCTGGGACTTGGAAAAGTAACAAGTGGGCCCACACGCAGGAATCTCCTGGTGTTTCGTTACTTCCTTGCCCTCCGGTATCAGCACTGGGACACGTTGGATGGCACCGGGTTCTGAGCCTGCCCCATTGGAGAAGGTCACCGTGTCACAGTAGGCGAGGTGGACACACTGGGCCAGGCCAGTCTGGAGTGAGTGGGAGGGAGGAGTGGGGAGTCCAGGCCCACCCTGCAGATGCACCTTCTGGGCCAGAATCAGGAGACTGTGGCCTCTCCCCTCAACCCTCTGGGGACTGTTAATGTAGAAGTGTAAGAATCGCGGGGGGAGAAAGAGCCTTTTGGAAACGGGGGTGGGGGCGTGGAGATAACTCACAACTGCTGCACCTGCCAGACTCCCCCGGGTTCGGAGTGCTGGGTCTTGCCATCGGGAAGCACAGAGGAGCCAGGAGCTGGGCTTTGCATCCCTTCCACCCTTCCCCTTTGCTCTTGGCTCCTGGGCTTTCTGGAAGCGTCTGCTCTAGTCCATAGGGCTGACCCTCCTCTACGCTGGGTGTTCCAGGTGCAGGCTTAATGTGGCAGAACAGTTAGCTCAGAGTACCCGAACCCCGGGCGAGGCTCTGAGGCTCTGCTCCTTGACCCAGGCAGCATGGACCCCTCTTGCCTTTGTTTGCCACCATGCCCTGTGCTTTCGCCCACTACTAACCTGCAACCCTAGAGCTGTCATCCATGTCCTATGTTGCCTCCCCCAGTCAGCTGCGAAGTCCCTGAAGCAGGACGTTGTTCTATTATCCTTTGTGTCCCTCGAGCTGGGCACAGGGACTGACCCACCGGAGCTGCAAAGTCAGGTGCAAAGCTTCCTCTTTCCTATATTAGGATGGACACAGCAGAGTTTCCTGAGAACCTTGGCCAGGGCTGGAGGAAGCAATGCTAAGGAGGCTGGTCTGGGCACAGGCAAGGACTCAGAGGGCCAGGGAGGGAAGCTCAGGGAGGCAGGAAACATCTCTTCCACTTCCTTCCTATAATTTGCGATATGTGTGTAAGTATATATACATATACATACGCACACATACATACACACATGCGCGCATACACGCATGCACGAGGCGGCAGGGAGAAGGGAGGTGGGCAAAAGCCATTTCTATCTTTTCTAAATCCACAAGAGGTTTATATAGTTGATCCTTTCCCCATTGATTTGAAATCACTGTCTTCTCTCACCTCAGAATTTCAGAATCTAAATGGTCAGAGAGGTAACAATAGGCAAATTTCTTGATGTAATATCTTAATTAACAAATAAAGATAACACTATCATCCCTATCGACATATCTCATAGGACTCACGTCAACTTGGTACAAGAGAATAAGGATGAACATTTCGGAAAAAGTTAAGACCCTTTGCTTTTATATTGACAAAATGAGAACAACATAAATGGGAGTCATCCGATTTCTCAAGGCTGTGGAGATAATCTGTTTATCTAAAAAGTCACTAGGGTCCATTAGGAAAAGTCCCAAACTTACAGGTCACATCTGTATCGTACATGTCAACCATCTGCGTGTTAGAAGACTTGCGTTTGGGTTTCCGTGTCAGGGAAGAGCCCGCGTGGAGCAGGAAGCGGGAGCGCAGCACGTGTGGAGGGAGCGTCAGTCTGGCCACCGTTTGCTCCTGAGGATTTCAAGAGGACACAGATGGCACCTGGCAGACTGTGAGCTCCTCAAGGTCAAGTGGCCTGAGTCCAATTTTCCGTCAGGTCCAGGTGCATAGTGGATGTCTAATAAACGCTAATTAAATTGAATCGAAGTGAATTTTCCCAGTGGGAGGGAAAATACCTCTCTTCCACCTCTGCTCTGGAATATTTCCTAATTTCTGGAATCAGATGGAAATAAAAGAAAATCTGGCTAAGCACGTCTTGAAAAAGAAAGGGATGCTATTTTTTTTTGGTCTCTTCCATTCAGTTCAGAGGCAGGCAGTCCGAAGCTGGAACAGCACCTGTATATCATCCACAGCTTGCTTTTTCTGCCTTATTTCCACTCACTGAGTTTCATCACTTTAGCTGCAGAGGTATCCAGGCAAAAAAGAACTGCCTGTGTGTGTGCATGCGCACGTGTGTGTGTGTGTGCACATTGGGGAATAGAGTCTGGTGGGTCCTATTTACAGTGCACTAGATATTATAAGGAGTCATCTCCCAGCTACCCTCAGGCTCGGCAAAATGGCAACCTTCTTGGTATAATTGCCCTGCGCCTTGCGGCAATTCTGTAGCTCAGACCCAAGAGTGTGGAAGAGTCCTGTGGGGCTGCACCGGAGCTGCAAAAGGAAGGCTAAGGAATCCTGGTTTGCTGGACTCCAGGTTCAGCCAGCTTATCTGCTAATGAGGCCACTCGGGAGGGAACAGGAAGATTTGTGATTCACGCAGAGAAAGTGGGATGGTGGCCAACTAAGGTAAGGGGGAGGGCTGTCCTGATGAAAAATCCCCTTGGGTTTTGTCTTCTACTCGCCATTATTTCAAGGCTGATAATGGAAGTTTCATTTTTTCTTATTCAAGACATCTAGAATCATCAAGAAGTGTAGAGGGGCCCAAGTTGGGGCTGGCCCCTCAGCCACATTAGGGGTCCCTCCAAGACTGGTGGTGGGCAGACACTGTGGGGGGCCTAATCTTTGGACAGTCAGTGGTATTCTCCTTTCTGCAGATGTGTCATTGAATCAAGCAATTTGGATTTTTTCTTTCTTTGTGGTTGGACACTCTGTTCTGAAGTTTTCATATGCAAAATTTAATTTAGCAGTGGCGAGGACACAGGTGCTTAAATCCTTGCTTCCAGGGTGCACAGCTGTCCCTCATCCCTGTCTGAGACTGATTATTTTTCCTTTTAAAATTTTTTTTTACTAATATCTACTATTTATTGGACATTTACAAAGCACTGTGCAATGTCTCACATACATTATCTCATGGAAGCACTAGGAGTAGGTACGACATCCACATCTCACAGAGAAGTTTCCGAAAGAATAAGCCATTGGGCCATGATCACACTGCCAGAGAGAAGCCAAACCCTCATTTGATACTAAGCTATCTCACACACTTTTTAATAAGCAATGCATGTTAATAAACTCATAAGGAACATATTAACTTTGGACACATCCCCCCCAAATAATCCCTATACCCAAAATGTAATACAAATGGCCAAAAATATTTTAAAATAGTACATTTGAAGATCATTTACAGTTTTTTTACTCTTAACAAGAGGGGCAAATCTAGGATAAGAGTGGATTTCCTGTTATTGTTATCACCCCATGTGAATTAAAAAACAGGAAAAAGGAAACTTAGAGCAAGTCCTAGATGAGGCCTTTACTGTGCAATAAAATGTAAAGATTTAATTTTAGAAAAAAAAACCCTTAAGAAAAACATTTAAGAAGCCTGCAAGTTTAATAAAACACAGGCGTTCAATTAATTTTGTAGAACTGAATTAAATTGAATGGAACGGGAGCGGGCAGAACTCGTACTTAACGCACTTCAACGCAGATGGAGTAGAAATGAACGTAACTGTCGTCGGCAGGGGCGGGTCACTATAGACAGGAAGGCTCAAGCCGCTCACGCAGGCGCAGATCCGGGTAGTCGGGGCGGGGGGTGGGGCGGGCAGCAGGGGTGGGGCGTCGCCCCTTCTCCGCGCGTAAGAGTAGGCCTCGCCCCGCCCTGCTTTAGTTCCAGGTCTTGCCACTAGGGGCGGCCGCGGTCTCCGCAGCAGCAACAGCGGCGAAGCTGCGCGGCCTGGGTTTCCAGCCGGGCCCATTTCCCAGTCGGGCCCCAGCATGGCTGCCCCCAAGGCTGCGGTTTCGGAAGAAGCCGCGCTCTCGTTTTCCTGACAGCCCCTAGCTTCTGTGCTCTTCTTTTCTTCCTCAGGCCACTCCAGCAGACATGTTTGCCAAGGCCTTTCGGGTCAAGTCCAACACGGCCATCAAGGGGTCGGACAGGTGAGAGAGAGAAGGTCTATTCCGCCTACGAAGGCACCCAGATATCTCTCAAACCCGGTTGGTCCGTACCCCCTCTCTAGGCTGGGTCAGCCGACCTGGGGTGGAGGCCGAGGGGTATAGTCGCGGAAAGGGGTAAGGGTGAGTTAGACACATTTTGAGGGTGAACGTGAAAGGGAGGCCTGAATTCTCTCGCAGACTGTCTTTTGGATGTTCTAGTGAGTTTAAAAGAAAACGTAATTCGTCTTTTCGATACTCTAGCGAGTTTAAAAGGAAACATAATTCAATCACTTATAGACTACAGTCTATTTAAGGTGTTGTGGAGGATGCAAAAATGAAACACAGGGTCCCTGTCCTCCAAAGAGCTTAGAGTCTCTTGGGAGAGATCAGACGGAGCACGCAGAACTACAAGTTTCCCCAAAAAAGTGTAGTGATTACTTTTGGCAGGTGAGACTGACGGAGGTTGAAGAGGGAGAGGATAAGGCACATGTGGTAAGAACTGTATATGTTTGACGGGACTGTTGCAAATGCAGATATCACGTCAGCAGTTTTAGAACCAGTGTTCTCTGGTTGTCATTCTTGGTGCCCTGGTATATCTGTTAAATCATAAGCTGACAGATTAACCAAGCATATATGAGAAGGGAGTGGGTCCCAAGGCTAGGCATGGAGTCAGGAAGGTAGAGCTGAGTTCCCAACGTCAGGCTACTTTGGGTTGTTCACTGGGTCTCAGGACATGCCCCAGGAACATGTGAAAATAAATGAGACATTAGATGTTTTGGAAGAGTGTGTGCGAATAGAGCATCATAAATCAGACAGTCTTTTTTATAGTGAGTCTTCAGTATTTATTAAAAGCCATCCCGGCAGCATTCATACCAGGTACTGGTGTGCTTTCTGCAGGAGAAAGCTTCGGGCTGACGTGACAGCTGCTTTCCCCACCCTTGGAACCGATCAAGTCTCTGAGTTAGTACCTGGAAAGGAGGAGCTCAATATTGTGAAGTTGTATGCTCACAGAGGGGATGCAGTAATTGTGTACGTGAGTGGTGGTAACCCCATCCTATTTGAACTGGAGAAAAATCTATATCCGACAGGTATGGCAGTAGGATGGAGATAGCCGTTACTATAATCCTCGCCTAATATCTGTTTCTCCTTATTTCTTCCATTAACCTGTCTTCCTTAAAACAAACAAGTTGAAAATCTCCCAATACCATCCTTAAGGATTTTTTTGCACCTAATGTCCCTAGAATTGGGTCTTTCAAGAGCAAAACTGCTATGGGGGGGGTGGTGGTGGAAAGGGCTAACAGAGAAGGAGAGTGATTGCCAAGTAAAGTTCTGAAATGAAGGAACAATAATTTAGAGTGGGTTAATTAGGGATGGAGCAGAAGTCTTGAAAAGGGTGGAATTTCAGGGCATGTAAAAAAATGTTTCTTAAAACAATCAGTAGCAGGATTTTCTTAAGATACCAAAGAGATATGTTATAGGGAAGAAGCTGGACATACCGAGTTGTCTTAGTGATGTCCTTCAGTAGAGATAGCTCAGGAGTCTTTCTTAGGCTCTGCCTGGCTCTCAGGATTCTTTGCTTTCTGTCACAGATCGCAGAGACTCAGTGTCTGTTACTCTTTTCCGTAGCTACTGACACCTACTTTGTCACTTGGGGCTTTTCTTTCTCTATACTTGGCTGCAGTCTCCTTATGCTACTCCTACCCAACCCCCACTCTGCTGCTGTACAGATCTAGGGTTTTATTGCTAATCCTATAGAAACAGGGAATAGAAATAATAAACATGGGAAAGTTTCAAAATTTCTTACAGGCTGGTGCCCTGTCCTTAGATTATTTGCTTCTGAAGTAATAAATAGAATCCTCATTGGATCTATGTCCCTACTTTTTCCACTGTGGCTAATTTCTGCTGCTGCAATCCAGGTGGAGCAAGTCTCAAGTGACATTCAATTTCTTAAGTCCCTGCGAAAGAATGAAACCTCTTTGGACGTCCCCTTACAACTTCTCTCTAGCTTTGAGTTTCTTTTCTATAGTCTAATTAAAGTGATCTTAGTATTTGGCTTTGCCAGTTCCCCATGGGATTGACATTTTGGCAGTAAGTGTTTTCTGGGTCTCTTTTTGGACAGTGTACACCCTGTGGTCCTATCCCGATCTTCTACCAACGTTCACAACATGGCCTCTAGTGCTCGAAAAACTGGTGGGGGGAGCAGGTAAGAGGATTTTCCTGTATTCTGGCTATTGGCTGAAACCTACTTAGGAAGGGCCACTATTTTAAGAAATGTACTAATTTCCTACATCTGTACATTTGAAAAAATGAAATTTATCCCCCATGTGTGTTATGTCTGTCACTTGGTTTCTTCCATGAGCCCTCTGGGCCTTTCTGACCCTGCTGTAAGGCTTAAATAAGTGATATGAAAGTACTTCGTGAATTGCCATATGCTATACTTTAAATCATCAAACTGAATTTAGGGAACCAGGATAAGATAGATTATAGAACTGGACCCTCAGCTTGATGCTTCCATTTGACCACTAGCCCCCACAAAGGGCAAAAGTCTGCTACTCAGGTTGCCAGTTTTTAATTTTTATTATTAATAACATAGTTGATACTTAGTAAATGTTTATTGAGTGAATGAATAAATGATGTAAGTAAAACATGGAATTAAATGAAGTCAGAACATATATTGTGATGCTTTTGTCCTGTTTATTGCAGATTTGATGCTGCCAGGACTAGTGGTACCCCCTGCTGGTCTGCCTCAGGTACAGAAGGGTGACCTGTGTGCCATTGCCTTGGTGGGAAACAGGTAGGTACTGTGCCAGCCAACTGTGCCTTTGAAGGGAAAATTTAGGTCAAATTGGGGAAAGGGCAGGGAATGACAACTTCCAAAGTATACAGATAAGGGATTAAAAGAAAAAAACAGTTCCTCTGGAAGAAGCAAGGAGTGGCAATTAGCCTATGGAATAGCCACACATCTGCTCCAAGTATATTTGCTGCTACTGCTGCTTCTCTTTTTTTTTTTCTTAAATAATTTTAGATTTACAGAAGAGTTGCAAAGGTAGTACAGAGTTCTGATATACTCCTTACTAGCTTCCTATAATGATAACATTATAACCATAGTACTGTTACCAGAACTAAGGAATCAATGTTGATACAAACCTTTTAACACACTGTATTTCCCCAGTTTTTCCGTGATACCACATTGCATTTAGCTGTCTTCTTCCTGTCTGTGACATTTCCTTGGTCTTTCCTTGCCTTTCATGACCTTGACATTTTTTTTCTCCATCATCCACATCATCCTCATCTTTTAATTATTTTAATAGCTTTATTGAGATATAGTTTACATACTATAAAAACCTGTTTCAAATGTATAATTCAGTGATTTTTAGTATGTTTATAGTGTTGTTCAGCCATCACCACACTGCTGCTTTTTTTTTTCCCTCTCTTTTATTCCCCCCTCCCCCATATCCACCCCTGACCTACGGATGTTGCCGTCTCCCCTTAAGGACTGGATCTCTGAAGGCAAGGCATCTCCTCCCATGTGCTCACGTCTGGCACTTGGGACCTGGTGCCTCCCCGCGCACTCGGGGGGGCCTGGCGCACCCAGGGGGCCCAGCGCATCCAGGGGGCCCGGTGCATCAAGGATATGGTCTGTGGCTCCACCTGGGGTGCAAACCCAGGACCTTCTGCGTGTAAAGCAGACGTGCTAACCACTACACTATGGCGCCACTCCTCACACTGCTGCTTTTAAAAAATAAATTAGGAAGTAATCATATGAACAATCCTGAAAAATCTAAAGCCCCCGCACCTCACAGTCCTTTTCTCCTAGAAGTAACCATCAGCACTTTGATATGTATATTTGCTGACCTTCTGTAATGCATATAAAAATGTATGATTTGGGGTATGTATGTTTAAAAATACAAACAAACAATTATACTTTCTGTATTGTTTTTCACTGAAGGTAGTGTGGACATTTTTCACGTCAGCAAGCTCAGATATGTTGACTCTTTACCTCGTATGTGGCGATGGAAGAAGTCCTCTCCCAGTGGGCATGCTGCTTGCCTCCAGTTCATGTCTATCACAGACGATATTACTGATGCCGCTAAGGATACCAGTGCCAATATTTTTCTAGAATAGATACTAAGAAGCAGAACTGTTAGGCTGAAGATCATGCATAATTTCTGTTACCCTATAAAAAAGCTGTATCAGTTTTCACTCCCACCTACAGGGTATATGGAGCCTATTTCCCTGCATTCTCACCAGCACTGGATAGGATGGGTCGTTTTCATTTGTGTCATCCTGAGTGAAAAATGACATCTCATTATTCTACTTATTGCTTCTTTGAGAGAGAGAGAGAGATTGAGATTGAGACTGAATGATTGATTGATTGATTGATTGATTGTAGGTATGGGAGGGGTTGGTATTTAAAGATCTTATTTTTGCTACTCATAATCTCCTGTTTGCCTTGAACCTTTTGGAACCAAACATATGGAAATGTTTCCTTCCTTGCTGACCTGTAGTAAAACTTGCAGTTAAAAAGAATGATGGTGTCGTTGTTTTCTCCCCCAGTATTCTGTCCATGGTGGGAGAATACTACAGAGATTTGTATTTGGCCTGCTCAGTTTGGCCTTTCAAATGTATGTGGGGTTGAAGCTTAGGAGTGGATTTTGACAGGGAATAAGAGTACAGAAGAGTTTATTAAAACTACAAGTCATGTTTGAGGATGAAGTTCCCGACCCTTCCATGGGTGGAAGAGAAAGACCCCTCTTTTAGGAACTGGGAAAGAAGCCAGATTTAAAGTTTCTGTGGTAGGAAATGACCTATGAGCACAGAAGGTGGAGCCACAAAGTTAGCAAACATTTTTTTTTAAGTTCAAGTTTTGGCAACTCTGCCCTTGAACCTTTTTCCCTTAGGCCCAGATGACCTTGCCAGGCTTGTATATTCCTCGACTGTTATCCAGCTGGTCACCGATCCTTCCAGGCGAGGCGTGAGCAGTGCTTGAGTAATGCTGCGATGACAGAGATTTCCCATTTGGACTTTGGAAGTTTTTGTAGTTACTGTAAATGTGGTCGTTTTTGACATTTTGGACACACCCAGTTCTTAGATAGTTGCAGAGCAAGTCCTGTTATAAAGAGCCAACTCAGAAGGAACTTCTCTAGTTGGCGCCACTATTTATCTCTTCTCTCTTCCCTATGTCACCTCTTAGCCTAACTTATGGTATATAAATGGCCTCCTTTCTGAACTTTGGGATATGATGGCTGTGCCTTCTTTAACGTAGGAGAGGTCATTTATAGTTTTGAAATTAAAGAAAGAGAACTTTATCCTCTCAAGTCCTACCTGGGTTTAATTCATGCTAAGAATAAAACAGTGACAGCATATACAGAAGAGGAAGGTTTGGTCATGAGATTTTTCAAAGTCATATTTATAGGTAACTGAAGAAAATTGAGATTGGACTGAGTTTAGTTTTGTGATACAAGTGAATCCTTCAAATTTGCAATCGTGGTGCTTTTAGCACATGTGTAGAAAGATGGTCCTGACATATGCCCTCTTAAAGACTGTGCCTGACCCCTGTCTCTGGGCTCCTCCGTAGAGCCCCTGTTGCCATCGGAGTTGCTGCCATGTCCACATCTGAGATGCTGACTTCAGGCCTGAAGGGAAGGGGCTTCTCTGTGCTCCACACCTACCAGGATCACTTGTGGTGGGTTCAGTATTTTTCTTCTGTTTTATGGAAAACTGTGTGGGTGGAGAGAGCATGAGGCCTGGATTCAGAAGTGAGCATTTTGGTCCTTGCTGTGTCCTTAAGGCAACATTAATTTCATTGCTAAATGTGGAGAAACAATTTTTTTTTTTTTTTGCCTTTTCAGAGAAGAGATTACAAAGAACTTTGATTATTTTCTAGGTGGATTATAGAATCCTCAGCCTGGAAGAAGGCCTTAGAGATTGTCTACTCTGCCTCTCAGTACAATGATAGTCTTTATTTTTATTGCTCTGGTTGATCTGGCCTTATCTACCACGCACACATCTTCTGGCTCCATGACGAGTGCTCAGCAATTCGCACTTCTGAATCTACATCAAAGCAGAGTAGATCCTCAGATGCCAGGGCGATGCTTACTTTTATGTTGTTCAAATGTCACATTACAGATCTCCTCCTCTCCAGTATGGAATTTACACTTTCTCACTGTGACAGTTGCTTTCTGGAGCCATATACCAGTTTATTTTCTCGTTATTTTCTTGTCATTTTACCGAAACACTAAATAGTGTGCTTTTGTCAAAAGCAATATACCGGGTCTTTTGGCCCAGTGTTGTGGCCTGTTGGTATAGATTCATTCTTATATTTTTAGCCCTGTCTTGGAGTTATTCACTTTTAAGAAGTATTGACTAAGCCCTGCTCTGCTTGGGGTACAATCTCATCAGCCTGTGTTTTAGCAGACATTTGAGGGCTGCTTACTGATGTTCTCCCAGCACCTTGTTTTCTAACTATCATTCTGTGCAATGGCAATCAAGGTCATGTTGTCTAAGTTACTTATCAGTGGTTGCCTCAGCCCCAACTCACGCTGGACCTTTAAACATTTTTTAATGGTATTTACCTGCTCAGAATAGCCTAAACATACTCTGGCCTCATCGGTCACAATAGTAATGAGCCTTGCTGCAGCTGTTAAAACTTAGTTTGAGTCACATAATCTTGACCAAGGTCAAGCTTTCTGCTTTTACCTCTCTGCATGCTCCACTATGTGGCATCACATTTTCTCCTGTCTTCTTAAAGTTTAGTGGCATAAACCATTGTAATCTCTACTCTGCAAGTTAAATTGAATTCTAATTTACACAGAAACAACTGGTTCGGCAGTCTGAGCAGTCTAGGTGTTTTTCACCAAACTGGTCCTACAGGTGCATTTGTGATCTTAATTTTGTTATTTAATTCAAAATGGTTTTATTTTTAACTCACATGAAGGGAATACTTTTGGGGATTTCTCTTTGACTACTTTTTCTTTAATCTTTCTCTGTCCCTGGGTGTCTGTTAATAATATTATTACTCCTTTGGGATAGGGAGGAGGCAAGAATTATTCTTCCCATTTCAGAAATGAGGAAACTGAGGCATGGGACTTATCTGGGCCTCGAATTGGAAATAGAGTTGAGATGAGAGCCCAGGCTCTCTGTCCTCTCCTGGACACCCCTACCTGTGGTGTCTGTACTCCCAGCTGACCCCCTGGCCCAAGTTGGAAAGTGCCGTGGTTTGCTACTTGGTGTTTCTGAAATGAGATTTTTCCAGGAGATCTGGAGACAAGTCCTCTCCACCTTCCGTTGCCCCACTGGCCCTGGATCCTCCCGATCTCGGTGACAAGAAGGGATCTAGCTACGCAGACCCTGCTCTGCAAGGAGACATGAGGCACCTGGCCCTGGAGGGAGTGGAGGAGGAGAACGGGGAGGTCCAGCAGATGCATGAGAAGAAGACCTCATCGGAAGCCTCAGAAGACTCCAGCATCGGGGGCCTGAACTCAGACCCCACAGATAGCAAGACCCTTCAAGGTATAGCTCTGGGAGTAAAGGGTCATCTCCTCCCAATCTAGGACACTGAAGCCACACTCCTCTGACTAGGGTGGCACCAGAGCCCTGGGAGAGGAGGAGAACATCCTTATTTTTGTTGACGGTGGTACACCAGCCCTTTGACATCTCACCTGGGAATCTTTTTTCTCATAAGTCGTGTTTCTCTGGGTGCCAGTCTGCTCTGGCCTTTGGACCATTTCCAGCTACAGAGCCTTCTGAGGTTTCTTTCTATCAGAGAAGCATTGGCTCCTGGTTCGGGGGATCTTTGTGCTGGACTCCTTCTCTGGGGTCAACCCTCTCTAAAGGCTCAGTGCTCCAGAGAGTCGGGGAACTTTGTAGCCTGGGAATGTGTTCCTGCCAGAGCTGAGGGGTGAGGTAGGGGTGGAGCCAGGTGGGTGCATGAGGCAGTCTGTGTCCCTTAGGAAGGCTGTGGTTCTTGTCTTTTCCTTGCAGAGCAAATGGATGAACTGTTACAGCGCTGCTTCTTGCATGCTTTGAAGTGCCGAGTCAAAAAGGCTGACCTCCCATTACTCACCAGCACTTTCCTTGGCAGCCACATGTTCTCCTGCTGGTATGGAAGGCACGGTGTGGGCTGGCTGCCAGGCATGGGCCTCAGTCTTGTTTCTTGGACAGGGCAGGATAGATGCCATGGGGGAATTGATTGAGGGACATGCTGTGGGAAGATGGAGTGGAGGGTTGATCTGGCAACTAAAGTAGGTCCTGAGTTTTCAAAACTTAAATTTTAGCCAGTGAAAGGCTGTTGAGGACTTGGTTAAAATTCCTGAGCTTCTCAGAATCTCAGAATCTGCCTTTTCTCAGAGCACTGCCTCTGCGACGGCATTTCTGGGCCACCTGTCATGAATCGGGCAGTATGTGCTGTCCAGGAAGAGTCCTGGGGCAGCTTTTTTGTTAGAAGACTTCTGGACCATTCAGCCCCCTCGCTCTTGTCCTGAAAAGTAGGTGGGCCAGGTTAGGTTGTATCAGGAGGAAGAATCAGTGTGTCTCCTCTGCCCCACTCCCAAGTACAAGCCACTAGGGGAGAGCGTATCACTTGTGAACAGGACCTGGGCTTCAAAGACAGAGTCGTCTGGGCTCAAATGCCAGCTCCCCAGGATGTTGGAGTGGGCGAACCCGAAGTCGTCACTGGCTTCTGCAAGCCCCCATCGCCAGCATGTGCAGGACTGCTGTCAAGATTGAATAGCCTGACATTTACTCAGCACTCGATAGATGTTATTGTGCCAGGTCTGCTTACTGATTTTTACCCAGAGACTGAGCTGCTTTCTTTTTGAGAATGTTGCTCTGTTTTGTAAAAAGTGGTTTTTACTCTAATTCTAATTCAGGTGGGTTCTGAGAGGGCTCCCTGTGAACCCCACGCTGTTGTATGTCCCATGAGGAAACCCTGAAGTTTGGAGGTGTGATTACAGCTTGCATCAGGACCCTCCCCATGAAAGCTAGTAGCTCGAATCAGCAAACATTTTCTATAAAGAGCCAGATAGTAAATATTTCGGCTTCGTAGGCCATACAGTCCCTGTTGCAACTCCTCCACTCTGCCATTGTCACACTAAGGCAACTGCAGACAGCAGGTGGGTGGTGTGGCCAGATTGGACCTGTGGTGTATGTTCTCTAGGCCCAGCTGCTGTAGTGAGCTTAGTGTGGCAAAATTCACCTTGAGGTGGAATTTCTGAGGCCACAGAAGGCTGTGTAGTTTGAGAGGCATCTAAAGCTGTATTCAGTACAATAGCCTCTAGCCACCTGTGGCTATTTAAATTTAAATTAATTAAAATTAGATAGATTTTTCGTTTTTTATTTACACTTACAGCACCGGTCTTCCTAGGTGGTCTCCCATCCAAGTACTAACCAGGCCTGACCTTGCTTAGCTTCCGAGATCAGACATCGGGCGTGTTCAGGGTGGCATGGCTGTAGACCATGGACCGTGGCTCCACTGGGGCGTGAACCCAGGACCTTCTACGTGTAAAGCAGACGTGCTAACTGCTACACTATGGAACCACATCTGATAATTTAGTTCCTTGGTTGAATTAGTCACAGTTCAAGTACTCAGTAGCCATGTGTGGCTAGTGGCTACCACATTGGATAATAAATAGAGAACATTCCATCTTTACAGAAAGGTCTGTTGAACAGCAGTGATTGAGCATGTCCTAAAGTCTGTATCCTTCCATGATGCCGCCAGATTTGGAACAGCAGCCTCTTTCTGAACATGGAGGAGGAAAGCTGAGGAAAAGTGCCCTCCTCTCAATGTCAGGCAGGTCCCACCACTACTGCTTTGGTAGCTTAACTTGCCTTTTCCATCTGCCATCAGCCCTGAAGGACGACAACTGGACATAAAGAAATCAAGCTACAAAAAGGTAAGTGGCGCCTTCTCTGCATGGGCACACGCAGCGTGAGCTGTACTGACACTGGGGAAGTCCATGTCCAGGGCTCAGGCTGGAATTAAGCTTTTTGATTCCAGGCATAGGGGGAAAGGAGGAGAAAACTCGCCCTGGGCTGAGGCAGTTGGGTGGGCACCCATTCCCCTCTCTCCTCTTAACCCCCTTACGTTTGGTCACAATTCTGAAAGGCTTCACCACTTAGTCTAGCAGCTTTTCACTCCCCAAGGTGGGAGCCTCCCAGTTCCTAGTTCGATGAGGGCAGGGACTGTCCCACATCCCTCCCCAGGACCTGCCTAGCTCGGTGTCTGGCACATCCTAGGTGCTCAGTGTGTGTGTGGAAGTGATGGAGTCCCCTCCTCCTGGCCCTCTCTCCCTTAGCTCTCTAAGTTCCTGCAGCAAATGCAGCAGGAGCAGATTATACAGGTGAAGGAGCTGAGCAAAGGGGTGGAGAGCATTGTGGCTGTGGACTGGAAACACCCGAGGTGAGTGCAGGGGGCCTGCTCACCATAGCTCAGCTGGCCCCAGGGCACCTGGGCCATGAACTGGGACTTGCCAAGACACTAGTATAAAATGTGTTCTTTTCTTTCCTTCTGCTGGGTTTCAGGATCACATCTTTCGTCACACTCGAGCCTGTCCAGGAGGGTAGCAGGGAACAGCCCTATCACCCTCCAGATATAAAACCCCTCTACTGTGTCCCAGCCAGCATGACCTTGCTTTTCCAGGAGTCTGGCCACAGGTGAGTTTTTGGAGAGCAGCCCATCTCTGCCTGCTTGGTGTTCTGGCCTGTAGTCCCTCTCTGCCCGAGTTGGTTCTTCTTTGACTGGCAAAACCTGCCCTGCCCTGTTCTCCCTTTCTCCCAGATCCAGCTCAAGCCTCTTTCCTCTGGAAAGTGTCTCAGGACCAAGTGAATGAGAGACTAGGTCTCTCCCTTTTCTGCCTATAACTGTTCTATACACGATCCTGCTCGCCTGGGTCAGGAAAAGGGAAGAAAATAGAGGTCGAGAGGCTGGGGAAAGCCCCTGCTGTGTGGAGAGTGGGCCTCTGTTTGCAGGTTGTCTCCTGGCACAGCATGAGCTAACCCCCTGGGCACTTCTCATCTAGGAAGGGGAGCGTTCTCGAGGGTGGCGAGGTCCGAACGATCATCATCAACTACGCCAAGAAAAACGACCTGGTTGATGCCGACAATAAAAAGTGAGTCGATGGGGATGAGAACTCTGTGTTGTGAGTATTCATCTTTAGCAGACTTGGGCAATTTGTGCAGGGTGTCGGGATGCAGGGGCTTGTAGGAAATCACAGCCTTGTAGAAAAAATGCAAGACCGTGGTTTCTAAACCGCGGGCTGTGGGCACCTAGGATTCCAGTCCAGGGCGTTCA
The DNA here is from genome assembly GCF_902729225.1 of Pteropus medius. Taxonomy (NCBI): domain Eukaryota; kingdom Metazoa; phylum Chordata; class Mammalia; order Chiroptera; family Pteropodidae; genus Pteropus; species Pteropus medius. The sequence goes on from NW_024349227.1 coordinate 516,216, forward strand.
GCTCTGTTCGTGCTGTCAACATTGACTGTAGACTAAGTATCATTGTATCTGTTGACTACTGATTTTCATATGCCGCTGCTTATCATAAGGGATAAAATGCAAACTTTAAAGAATTCTCCTCTGTTGTAGCTTTCTGGTCTTCTCTGTTTTCTTAGTAAGTGGATTCAGAAGGTAAACTACCAAATAGAGAGCATTCCATACTTTTTTTTTTTTTTTACTTTCAAAAGATATCCTTATGGTCAAAAGTTGTACCAGACTAATAATGGCTAGTTAGTAGAAGAACTGAGCCCAGAATCCTGATTTTGATTTTTCCCATCCCACTTTCCCTCCACCACCTGCTTTTCTCTTGTTCTGGGAAAGCATACATAGGTGCATTGCTTTGTAGACTGCGGTCCCACAATTGGTCTAATAGCCTTGAATGACTATAAAGGACATTATAATAAGACATGAATCCTTAGCTGGCCCTTGGGTCATAGGGGCGGGGCTGGGATTGTTTTATTTCTTCTTTCTCTTTAGTCTCGTGAAATTGGATCCCATCCTATGTGACTGCATCTTAGAGAAAAGTGAACAGCATACAGATATGAAGCTACCGTGGGACAGTCTCCTGACCAGGTAGTGGGGATTGGCAGCCCCTCTCCAGCGTTTCGGCCCCCTCCTTTTAATATCTATCACATTGAACTTTAGACTTGTCACTGTCTTAGTCACGACTCTTTTCCTGTAATTCATACCATGTCAGTCTTCACCGACACAGGCTTGGGTAATTCTGATGTGGAGTGTCTCAGAAACGATTTGAGCCTGTATAGTGTAGGACAGGGAGAAAGAAAGAGAACACTAATTAAAAATAAGAACTTCAAAAAGATTTAGAAACTAAAAGAAGGCTGAGGGGGTATTGTCTTAAAGTTTTCAAAGAAAGATTCTTACACTCTTTTCTTTCCACAGAACCAAAACTGAAAATTATTTATATCAGGAGTTTGCGAACTATAGCTGTGGGCCAAATCTGGCCTGCTACCTCTTTTTAAAATATGGTTTTATTGGAACACAGCCACACCCATTTATTTATGTATTGTCTGTGGGCTGCCTTCATGCCACAATGGCAGAGTTAAGTGGTTACAACAGACCACGTGGCCCTTAAACTAAAATATTTACCGTCTGGCCCTTGATAGGAAAAGTTTGTTGATTTCAGTATATAAGATAGCAGGAAAAAATCTAGTTAGAAGAAAGGCAGGAATTCCTTGTGGTAAAGGCGTTGTATAAAAGATGCACTTTTGGAACATGTTAGAAATGCGAAGTGGCACTTGACCAGGTTGGGTAAGCTAGAGTCTTGACACAGGCAGTAGACTCCACAAAGAAGCCTGGGCAAATTCTTAGAAGGCTAGGCCAACGGACAGTTTCCAAGGGCTCAAGCTGCAGTTGTTTCACTCAGTGAATCAGTGGGTCTTGACTTTGGCCACACTTGGGAAGCTTTAAAAAATATCTATTCCTGGTCAGAGTTTCTGGCTTAATTGGTCTGCGTGCAGCTCCCTAGATGATTTGAATGATTCTAATGTGCAGCCAAGGGTGAACAGTTGCCTGCAAGATCAGCTTACACCCAACTGCCTGCTTCTGGTGGGCTATGAGGAAACGTTCCAGTTGGCTTTATCAGTCTACAACTCATTAACGCCCATTTCAGATGTTTGGAAAAATTGCAGCCTGCCTATCAAGTGACCTTTCCCGGACAAGAGCCCATTGTGAAGAAAGGCAAAATCTGCCCAATTGACATCACCCTAGCACAGAGAGCCTCTAATAAAAAGGTAGTTTTTAAAAAGGCACAAATGTTTGAAAATGGTGATTTAATGTCTCTGCTAAGTCTAGTATCTCTAACGTGATTGGAGTTTTTTGTTAAATGTTATTTGTTATTTGTGAAACATTAATGAAGCACCCACGTTTGTGTGACTGGGCCGGGCCCTGTATAAAACAGGTGAAGCTGACCCCTCACTCACTGCCTCTAGGATGTTGTGGAGCCTGGTTCCAGGGGTAAACAAGATTTTATTTTCATTTTTTTCTTGAACCATGTTATGGGCTTTCAGCTCTTATTCTGTTATCTCTTGGGCTTCGCTCAATGAAAATAACTTGTAAAGAATTGCTGAAGGAACTGATCGTGTTTAGCTTGGCCACACAAAGTCATATGGAACAAATTACATCTGTCCTCAAATATGTGAAAAGCTGTCCTCAGGAAAAGGAGTGCACTGATTCTGTATGCCTTAGGGGTACAGTTATGAGTGTGGGCTTTGGGATTAGAGACCTGGGTCCACATTGCGGCCTTTGCCTCGCTGCTTGACCTTGAGCAAGTTACTTACTGTCTCTTTGCCTGAGTTTCCTTATGTAAAAAATGAGATTAATACCTCCCTTCTAAGGTACTGTGAGAATCAGTGAGGGAATATAGATGGGTGAAGCACTTAGAATAGTACTTGGCCTATAAGCATTCAATAAATGAAAACCAGTAATGATAACCTTAATGATAATTAGCAATTGCCACTGTTTCTTAAGCATGTAGTTGTGTGCCAGACTCTGTCCTAAGCAATTTCTATGTATATTAGCTTATTCAGACACTCATTTTTTAATATTAATAATAGCAATTAGAATTGTCCAAAATTGAAATTTGTGCTTTCTAAAATAGAGAGTTATTTTCTGGAAGTCTGCAAGCAAAGATTAGGGAACCATTTGTCAGAGGAAGGTATAGTCAGGGCATTATGCATTAGATAGTGAGTTGGAATAAATGTGACCTCTAATGTTTTACTGATTCAGAGATTCTCTGGGGCTGGAGTCCCTTGACAAGAGTAGATTATTTAGAACTTTTAGAGACTTTACAGAGACTTTATTGAGAGCAGCCCTTCCTGACCTACTCCTGATAGTGATGCACTTTACCATCTCTAGTCATGAATGAGAGAGAACTTGTTTTAAAAAAAAGGGAGAATTGTGACTTTTAAGAATGTGTGTGTGTGTGTGTGTGTTTGTGTGTGTGTGAGAGAGATCAGAGTCACATACTTGTCATTTGTGAAGCTGGTGAAAAATAAAAAAATGCATGTTTTACTGATGAGATACTTGGTATTAAGGAATTATTGTTTATTTTTAGGTGTGATGATGGTTTCATCTTTACGTTAAAAAGAGCCCTTATGTTTTGGAGATACATACTGAAATATTTGTAGATGAAATGGTCTGATGTATAGGAGGATTTGCTTTAAAGGAATACAGGAGTGGGGGTGTCGATGAGAATATAGATCAATCAGGGTTGGTCACGAGTTGATAATTCTTGAAACTGATGATGGGTACATGGGAGCTCATTGTACTATTCTACTTTTATTTATGTTTTAAATTCTCCATAATAAAAATATTTTTTAAAAAGTATATGTTATACGCAGGGTAGAGAGTATCTATCTCACTAAAAATATAAGGCATTTATTAGCTGGGGTAGAAAGAATCGATTTAGAAGCACAAAAATAAATTATTTGGATGAAAGGGTACCATGGTTGTAGGGGTGGTGAGCATAGAGTGTGAGGAGGCTGCTGCAGCTCTACAAGGTTCTGGAGGGAGGGCATGTGGTCCACACCCACCATCAGTCTTCTGTTTCCCCCAGGTTACTGTGGTCCGGAACTTGGAGGCATATGGTCTGGACCCGTGGACAGTGGCTGCCATACTCCAGCAGCGATGCCAGGCTAGCACCACTGTCACTCCTGCTCCTGGGGCCAAAGACAGCCTGCAGGTCCAGATCCAGGGAAACCAGGTCCACCACCTTGGCCGGCTGTTGCTTGGTGAGCATCCCCTCTGAAGAAGGAGGGACATTGGTCTAACTTGGCCAAAATCTACCCACCAACTCAGCTCACTCTAGTTATCACAAAACCTCTATATGTATATGGCTGTATGCTTCTTATCAGGCAGCAAGAGGTAGAGCCAACGTTTGAACCAGATCCTTTGGCCCCCAAATTCAATGTTTTCTCCACCATACTATAGTTTTCTTCCTGGTTCCCTTTTTACAAGACATTTGTGGAGCACCCAAACTGTGCTAGGCACTTTGCTGGGCTTTTTGCGGGCACCGTCTCTCTCAGTCATAGTGATGCTTCAGAACTGTTTCTGTTTTGCAGATGAAGAAACTGAGGTTCAGTACCTCGCCCTGAGATACTCAGCTATCGAGTGCTGCAGCTGGGCTCTGAACTTTTATTTGTCAGACTCCAGAGCCTAACTTCTTTACCAGCTCTGGGTCACCAAGCTTGTAGTTTGTCCTCAGTTCAAGCCATCCTCCACATCTCTGCCTGAGTCAACTTTCAGAAACAATGTGATCATATCACTCCCCTCTAAAAAATTTTTTATGCCTTTTCAATGCCTTCAGAATAAACTCCTAAGCTCAGTAAACTGGACCCTCCCAGTCCAACCCCAGTCTTCCAGTCAGGTTCTCTGGCCGCTCCCCCATCCTACCCTCAGGCATGCTGGTGTCCCGCTGCTCCCCAGACACACTGTGCACATTCACACTTGGGGGCTCACCTGGTGTGCTTCCCACAGCCCAATCCTAAAGACTCATTGGCCGGCTTAGGGGATGCAGGAAGCCTTTCTCAGACATGTCTTATTTTTTTTTTTTTTCTGTTTTCTTAAATTGGTGTTTGAAAAATTGCTAACATAGCACTTTCCAGTTGTGTTTATATTTCTAGTTAGTGTTTGCTACTTGGCTAATTTTTTCTAATGTCTGAACCTCCTCGTAGAACCTCCTCTTGAGTCAGAGACCTTGCTTTCATTCTTTTTTCATGCTTGGGGCCTGGCATATAGTAAATGCTCAATGAGCAAATTTAAGGCAGTACCCAGCAGTTAACTTTGAATTGAGCCTTTTTAAGCTAAGAACCCCATATGAGATGCTGAAAAGAAATACAGAGGAAAATAAACAAACACACGACTGAACGCACACACACATTCTCTCTCATGAGAAAATTCTAAATCCCTGAAGTACACCTTGCAAGTAGCTATCAATGTGAAAGTATTGAACTATGCACTTCAGCCTCGAAGTATAAGGAGAAATGGTCCATCCCAGAAGGCTTTCTATAGGAGCAGGGTTAGAGCTGGGAGTAGAAGAGCAGATCACACGGTGGAAATCATTTGAACAGAGGCTGTCTGACAACAGGAATGAATGCACGGAGGGATGAGAGGGCCAGGAGATAGCTGTGTGGATTGGGGTCCATGGGGATCAGGGCCAAGAAGGGACATTGTGAGACAAACGGGGAGCTGGGGGAGGAGAGAGCAGGGTTATAGCCCATTGATGAGTTTCTGCTTTTTGGATTATAGAAGAATATCACCTTCCTCGAAAACACATCCAAGGCCTAGAAAAGGCCCCCAAACCTGGCAAGAAGAAATGACAGACACTTGTTTAATGCAGTGGAAATACAAGCTCTGGGCTGGTCATTTATAGAAGCATTTTCAGCTTTTGCAAATAAAAAATATATAATTCTTTACCAAAATAAATTTTTATTCTAATCTAAATCTGATTTCCATCTTGTTTCCTCCGGTTAGCTAAAATGTACTAAATTTTCAAGTTAAAAGCCATTTTAAATTGACGGAAGGGGCCATCGTAGATTGCCTTTTTCATTCATGTGGTTTCAGTGGTTTTAGTTACTCCCCTACTTTCAAGGTCAGACAGCCCATTCAAAGTTCAGGCAGGTGGGGCCTTCCTGTTATTTTACAGTCCCTCTGCAAAATATTCCACAGCCTCTTGCTCATCTGTTCCTACTACCTAATTAACCTCCTAGCCCCAAAACAGATCCTTTCCTTCCTATCTCTAAAGGGTTATTCATATAGAAAACTGAACCAAGCTGTTCTCTGTCATCAATCAAGGCAAAAGAAGCAAGGATTGGCCCTGAATTGCAGCGTAATTTAGACTATAAAAATAAGCAATAAAAGTACATTAGGACAGGGGTTTTTGTACAGTGATTTTTACCCATTGCTGGCACACTGCCACTAACTGCTGTATGATGATGGCTTTGTTACAGTGAAGTCTTACCCAATAAATGTTTTCTTTAGCCCCAAACTTCTTAACCCGGGGCTAGAAGCAGTCTTTGGTTGGTCTTCAGAGGATCCATGAACTCCCTGAAATAGTGTGCAAGATTTTGTTTGATCATTTTCCTGAGAGAGGTTATTTTTGTCGAATTCCCAATGGGATCACTTGATGCCAAAAAGGTTCAGAACCACTGCTTTGGTCTCTGCTTAGTTCACAGAAGTCATTTATATGACCACATCTTTCCTTGTACAATGTGAAGGAGTAAGGGCTGAGCTGAATTCCTTTGGAGTTCTTTGGTTTTACCATCAAAAAACAATTACACTTAAGTTTATTTCTTTTTCATCTCACTTTTTAAAAGAAAGACTTGAAAAATATTCATAATATTCACACATTATCCATCTGGGGCTTGAAAAGAAAGGGATGGGTATGTGTGTGTGACGCCTCCTACCTTTCTTTATTAGATCCAGAATAATAGACCTTTTCACTTGTGACTGGCTGTAAATAAACTTCATTTTACTAGTCCTCTCTCTGCTGGCATGAGCATATGGAACCGAGAAAGGGATGTCTAGAAATTGACCCCAAACAAGATTCTATTACAATAAAACCTTTGAACAGGCAGAGTTTGATCTGAGGGAGTATGATACGTATAGTAGTAATGAACTGTGGTCCTTAGATGAATACAAGTAACATGTACTACTTTATAAAGGCCTTTCACAACCGTGATTTGTTTTGCACAACCGTGATGGGATTGGAGGCTCAGAGAGGTTGTGTCTTGCCTTATTAATCCTTGCTAAGACACCAAGCCAGTAAATGAGGTGCTGGGTCTAAAATGAACAAGGCTCTTAACTGGTTTAACACACGAATCTGCTATGACACAGTGCTGTCAAGACCTGTCCTTTGAATGGTTTTTCTGGTAATGGTGACAAGTTTGCATTGAGTCATCTTCCCTTTCCTCCTCATGAACACATAGGTACATGTAAGAAGGCAGGGGAGAGTTAGGCTGTGTAATGGAGTCTTTTTTCCTTGTGGTAAGCCAAATAATCTATGTCAGGGTCAAACTTAAAACTTTTAACTTAATCCCATGTTTGAACGTAAACCAAAAGAGTTTCAATGAAAAGCAGAAACTGGTTCATTTCTAGGTTTTGGCAAAATTAACAAAAGATATATTTCTTTGTGGCAAACAAATGTTACAGATGTGCACCATTTTTGGGTCATTTTAGGAAGGTGAATTGGACATTTTCTCCTACAGGGAGTTAGGGAGTGAGCTGAATGAGCTCTGATGAGCCCCTGGAGCCAGAGGGTCCCCATTTATTGCATTATGTGTGATCAATACAGGAAAACAGGCAAGAATTTCTTTTTAGTAACTTTTATTTGATTGTTTCCGATTTCTGAAATGTTCCTTTGTTGGAAGTTAGATAATGCTAAAATGAAAGGACCATTTTGGTCATCTAAGCTAGCCCTTTCTCCAGGTGAGATGATTTTAAACTTTCAACCACATTCCTATCTATCTCATTTTGAAATGCAGGCATGCCTTAGAGATATTTTGGATTTGGTTCTAGACCGCCATAATAAAGCGAGTACCACAATAAATTAAGTCATAATCTTGATGGTCTTTCCTTCAATTTGTAAAAAAGGCAATATCTATCTGTGAAGCACAATAAAATGAGATATGACTGTAATCTTAAGAAATAGAAGATATACAGATGGTCAACAGACATATGAAAAGATGCTCAGCATCACTAATCATCAGGGAAATACAAATCAACCACAATGAGATACTACCTTAGAACTCTCAGAATGGCTATTATCAAAAAGTCAATCAGTGTTGGAGAAAATGTGGAGAAAAGGGAACACTTGTGCACTGTTGGTGGGAGTGTAAATTGGTGTGGCTACTATGGAAAATAGTATGGAAAACTAAAAGTAAATCTACCATATGACACAGCAATTCCACTTCTGGGTGTTTATCCAAAGAAAATGAAAACACTAATTTGAAAAGATACATATGCGTTCCAGTCAACATGGTGGCGTAGGTAAATGCCGTGCTCACCTCCCGCGACCACATCAAAAATTACAACTAAATTATAGAACAATCAACCAGGAGAACCAATTGAAGACTAGCCGAACAGAAGTCCTACAACTAAGGATATAAAGAAGCGACGTCAAGACTGGTAGGAGGAGCAGGGATGTGAAATGGGCTGGCCCCACGTATTGGTTGAGAATTGGGAGAGAGACTCAGCTGCAGAGGTCCCTCCCACCACCGAAAAGCAAGGGATCCCAGTTCCACACCGAGATCCTCAGCTTGTGGAGCACCAGTGCCAGGGAGAGGAGCCCCCACAAAATCTGGCTGTGAAAATTAGGGATTCCATCCATCTGGGTGAGATAGAGGGCTACTAGAAAACCAGATATCCTCTTAAAGGACCCATACACAGACTCACTCTCTTGCAGGCACTCACCCTAGGCTGTGGTGGAGAGACAGTGGCTCAGGAGGTGGCAGAGACATACAAGAAGAAAATAAGTTGTGTGGTTTTAGGGAGAGGCCTGGAGGAACAGCCGCCATTGTCTCTGTGTTTAACCCTCCTCCCACACAACCAACAGGAAGATGTCACCTTTCCTGTGTTGAGCCTTCCACCAACACAGCCAAATCTGAATCTACATTGGCCTGGTGAACTTTGCTTGCTCTACTCTGGTGACTCCTTGAGACCCCCACCCCACCCAACTCACTGCCAAAGGCTCTTTCAGCAGTAGGCAGCTGGCCTTGGCTGGTCTGCAGTCTTTCTTAAAAAACTCTCAAAAGTCTGCAGGCCCCAAGCAGGTGGTGACTGGCCTTAGTGTGCCCTGTGCCTTTTGTTGAGTGGCCCCAGGCTCAGCGCTGGTGCCACATCTGAATCTGCATTAACCTAGTGAACTCTACCCTCCCCACCCTGGTGATTCCCTGAGACCCCACCTCACCCAACTCACGTACCTCCTGAGGCTCGCTCAGTGACAAGGCCTTATGGGCAGCTAGCAGGCCTCAGGGTGCCTTGTGCCTTTTGCTGAGCTGCCCCAGGCCCAGTACTGGTGGCAGCTGTCCTCAGTTCATATTGCGGTCTTTCACATAACTCCATGTCCAGCATAGGCAGCTACCAACCACAGATCACTTTGCAGCTCCTACCAGGTAGCCTTGGACTAATCACAGGCAGTGGCTGATCTTGGCCTGCACTGGAGGCTTTCCCAAGAGGCCCCAGAATCAACACACCTAGTGGCCAATTTCAGACCACAACAGAGTACCACCCAATTAGTCCTACAAACAGCATACCCAAAGGGTGGTCTCTGTAGGCACCAGAACCCACTGGAGCGAATCTTGCATTGTGGGGTCAGCCCCCACAGGGCAGCTCATATGCTGTTAATGTGGCCAATCTTCACAGCCAGTCATCCTGAGGGCAATCCTACCCATTTATGTGCCAACAGCAATTAAGGCTCAACTACAATAGGAGGGCACACAAAACCTATACAAGAGACACTTCCAGAGCAACCAGCTCAGGTGATCAGGGAGACTATGCCACTGAGCCATACAGGACACCTACTACATAAGGCCACCATGCCAAGACTGGAGATGTAGCAGATCTTAAATACATAGAAACAAACACAAAGAGGCTACTAACAATTCCACAAAAACAAAAAACACCTATTAAACTAATAAATGAATTCAGTAAAGTAGCAGGATACAAAATTAATATTCAGAAATCAATCACTTTTTATACATCAATAATGAACTATCAAAAAGAAAAATTAAGAAAACAATCCCATTTACTATAGTATAAAAAAAATACCTAGGAAGAAATTTAACCAAGGAATTAGACAACCTGTATTTGGAAAATTATAAGACATTGAAGAAGATAAAAATAAACGGAAGGATATACCATGCTCATGGATAGGAAGAATTAACACCATTAATACTACTCAAAACAATCTATAGATTCAATGCAATCCCTATTGAAATATCAATGGCATTTTTCACAGAACTAGACCCAATAATTCTAGAAGACCCCAAATAGACAAAGCACCACTGAGAAAAAAGAACAAAATTGGAGGTATCACAATACCTGACATTAAACTATACTACAAGGCTATAGTAATCAAAACAGCATGGTACTGGCATAAAAACAGACACGTAGATCAATGGAACAGAATAGAGAGACCAGAAATAAACTCATGGCTACATGGTCAATGTATGACAAAAGAAGCAAGAATATACAATGGAGTAAAGACAGTCTATTTAATAAATGGTGTTGAGAAAACAGAACAGATACATGCAAAAAAAAAAAAAAAAAGAAAGAAAGAGAAAGAAAAACTAGATCACCTTCTTATTTTATATATAAGAATAAACTCAAAATGGATTATAGACTTATATGTAATACCCAAAACCATAAAACTCCTAGAAGAAAACATAGGCAGTAAACTCTCTGACATTGCTCTTAGAGATATCTTTTCTGATATATTGCCTTGGGAAAGGGAAACAAGAAAAAATAAACAAATGGGGCTACATCAAACTAAAAAGTTTTTGCACAGCAAAGGAAACTATCAACAAAATGAAAAGATAACCTACCGAATAAAGAAGATATTTGCCAATCATACATCCACTCAGGAGTTAATATCCAAAATACATAAAGAACTCATATAACTAACACCAAAAACCCCCAAACAATCCAATTAAATAATAGGCAAAGACATTTCTCTAAAGATGACAAATAGATGGCCCATACACATATGAAAAGATGCTCAATGTCACTAATTATTAGAGAAATGCAAATTAAAACCACAGTGAGATATCACCTCACACCTGTTAAAATGACCACCGACAAAAAAATCAAAAAACAAGTGTCAGCGAGGACTTGGAGGAAGGGTGGAATTACAAACTGGTACAGCCACTATGGAAAACAGTATGATGTTTTCTCGAATTATGTTGGTGGAATTACAAACTGGTACAGCCACTATGGAAAACAGTATGATGTTTTCTTGAAAAATTAAAAATAGAACTACCTTATGACCCAGTATTTTCACTTCTGCGTATTTGTCTGAAAAAAAATCCAAAATACTGATTTGAAAAGATACATGCACCCCTATGTTCATTGCAGCATTATCTACAATAGTCAAGATATGAAAGCAACCTAAGTGCCCCTCAATAGACGATTGGATAAAGAAAACGTGGTACATATATACATCAGAGTATTACTGGGCCATAAAAGAAAACAAAATCTTACCATTTGTGACCACACAGATGGGCCTAGAGGGTATTATGCTAAGGGAAATAAGGCAGACAGAGAAAGACGAATACCATGTATTTCACTTACAGGTGGAATATAGAGAACAAAAGAAGTGGACAAACAGACCCATTGATACCAAGAACAAACTGATGGCTGCCGGATGGGACAGGGGTTGGGGGAAATGGGTGAAAGGTGAAGGGGAATAAGAGGTACAAACTTCCAGTTATAAAATAAATAAGCTGCAGGGGTGTAATGTACAGGGACTGTAGTCAATAATATCGTAATAACTTTGTACAGTGACAGACAGCTACTAGATGTATTGTGGTGATCACTTCGTAAGGTATATACATGTCGAATCACTACGTAGTACACCTGAAATCAGTGTCATATTGTGTGTCAACTACACTTGAAAAATAATAATAATAATAAAAGGAATAAACAGGAAGCAGGAAAAATAGAGGAATCATTGCTTGCCTCAGTAACCTGTCCTGGTATTCAAGCATGCTTGGCTCCCGAAAGCCCTGCCTCTTACCTCAGTATCTCTTTCTGCAATAAGCTCCCTTTTCTCTCCTGCTCTTTGGGGATGTAGAACAGCCAGTCACCTAGGCAGCATCTCTAGCCCACGCACTTGGACAGTTTTCTCCAGATTATTTGAACAGTAGCCTTTGTGCCTCTGTTCACTGGCAAAAGAAAATCTGACTCCGCCAAAGAGGGGTGCTCTTCTTGGTCCCCCACCTCTCTCCCGGCTCCCAACTTCCACGAAAGGGTGAAGTTCAAGGAAGAGGTCACCAGAGGTCTGAATCATTTTTGCAACAAGCTTTTATTGTATTTTTTTAAAACTCATATAAGAAAGACATTTAAAGAGAAAATATCTCAAAACAAACACACACTGGGCAACACGACAATAGAAGGCACTACCAGCAGTCATGCCCACCTCTGGCGGGGGAAGGGACACTTAGTACACACTGTTTTCAGAGGCTTGGACCTCAGCCTGGGTCCTGGGTCTAACTGTGCTTTAGATAAAGTCTAAATTTTCCCCTAATATATTTCATAAACACCCCCATCTCTTTACATATAGCTATATGCCTTTATGGTATATATGTACATGACTTTTTTTCCTTCTCAAAAATAAAATTGCCACCCCCACCAGAGGGAGGTTCTCAGCAGCATCCACAGCGGCCGCAGCAGGAGCTGTGCCTTCTATTAACGTAAAAGACACGCAGCATGAAGGAGGAAGGACTCTCCAGCCACTCCCCTTAACATACAGCCGGGAGAGTCTCTAAGGGAGGGAAGTGATAAGGCTGAGCATGCGATGGCAGGTCACCAGGGTTTTTGTGGTTTACAAAATCTTTAAGCTGCTAGCCTGTCTTGCTTTTGCAGCTCCGAAGACTAGCACAGTTGTATGGTCAGCATTCCTTCTGGGATCGGGGCAGTGTGGACTCAGCAAGGGTCAGGGAGGGAACTTCTGAGGCTACACAAAGAAGCTTGGGCTTGAACCGACCCAGGAGGGACGTGGGAAGGCAGAGGACATGGAAGAAATGGTCTCTCAGAGGCTGAAAGGAAAATGGGCCCTGCTTGGAAAGTTAAAAGTGCTCCCTCTGCACTGGAGTGTCTCTGCAGTCCTGGCTACTTGCTAGAGTTGTTTGACTAGTTTATTTTTAAGTTTGGACCTAAACAAAGAGCCAGTACAAATGTAGAGCTGGGAAGGTGATCCTCCTTGTCAACGTGGTTTGACAATCACATCTGGGAATCAAAGCCCAGGACCTTCAGTGGGAAGGAGGGCTGTGACCTCGTCCCATACTCGGAGGGAGGGCTCTCTTGGCCTTGTCTCCCACACCACCATGGTCCACTTCCTGGCAGGAGCAAGCCAGCCGCACAGCTTTAGGTAAACACACCCTGCTCCTGTATTTCTGAAAACAAAAAGGCACTGAGGTCAGCGGGGAGGCCAGCCCCACAGCTCACTGAGCGCAGTGCCACAGGCTGGCCCAGGCTTCAGAACACAAAGGACTCTGAGTTGGCTGAGCCGGAGGGACGCCTCCTCTGTAATCCTGGCAGCTCCTCTGGCAGCACCTGGAGATTCCACAGTCCCTGTGGGAGGAGGCGGTGCTGGAGGCCCAGGGGACACCACTGGCAGCCAGTCCTCCCCTGCACTCTAGCTGGGAGAAGGCTGAAGACCACTTAGACACATTTCTCTCCAACACTTTTTGGCTTTCTCTGATGCCTGATTTCCGTACTCAGCAGGAGACTTCTAAAATGGTAAACAGTTTTTTTTTCCCCTTAGTAGAAACATGAGCATGATGGCAATATTAAATTCAAAGTTGTAACTTAAAAGCAAACAGTTATTGACAAAGATATGGCTAAGTACATACATATGCAGATGGATGGGCTTTGGGTTTACAGGTGCACAGACTTGGCAGATCAGGGCAGGGCCAGGGCAGGCTGCTGCTTCTCTGGGAATCTCTGAGCCAGCTTCAGTTCTGGTGCTCCTTATCTGAGCATCCGCAGCCAGTGGGGAACAATCCTTTTATGAGCTTTATCCTGCTTTCAGGCGCTTAGCTCAGACTTGCTAAAGGAATAGGCTACAACTTTAGACTCATAAATAAAGGTATATCAGGTGGCAAATAAGAGAGAAATTAAAGAATAAAAGCCGGAGAAAGAACATATATCTCTAAACTCTTTTTTTCTTTCCTTCACCAGCTGGTGTGAACAGTTCCAGTTTGGTGACGAGAGAGGCAGCTGTTTGGTTTGTGAAGGGCTTGCAGGCTGCAGGAGGACCACGGCTGTCCTTTCACATGAATGCTGCTCCTTGGCCGTGTGCAGACGGGCACTGCGTCAGGGTGGGCAGGACCCGGCCCCACACACCCACGTGTCCAGCAGAAACTGTGCCACATCTGGGACTGCTGGGCGGGCACAGATGCACCCGCCAGAGGTGTCCTGAGAAAATGTGTCTGTTGCGAAATAATAATTAATAATAAAAATAAATCCGCGGGCACTGGGAGCAGAGGAAGGAGGACCGGTTAGCCAGGTTTGCCCTGGGATTTTCTTAAGGCCTCCTCCAGTTTCTGCCTAAACTTGTCATACTTCTTCTGCACTTGCTGGATTTTGTCCTGCTCCTCTTTTTCCAGGATCGTTAGGAAGTTCTGGAGCTCAGGGATGGAGAAGGCGTCCCACTGCGAGGTGAGGAAGACAGAATAGGAGACGTGTTAGAAGTCACCCAACCCAAGGGACCCTGCCACCTCCCTCTGCTGTGGAATGAATGAAGCTTGGGTCTTCCATGTCCCGTGAGCAACAAAATTTCAAATCCTGGTATTTCGTGACCAAGAGATACTAGTCCATGAGCCGTGTCTTCATTGGGAGAATCAATAATCTTAAATATGTTCTGCAGCAGCTGAGATCTCAACAGTGATGCTGGAGCTGCCCGGGGCCCCTGTTGGTCTGCTCCACCTGTCTGCCTGGCTGATCGGAGGCTCCCAACACGCAGACCCTCGGGATCTGGAGGAGAGCTGGACTTGGACTCAGGAGGCTGGGTTTCAGCCTGACTCCATGGTGTGACCTTGAGCTCATCACTCCACCCTTCTCAGCCTGTCTGCTCATCAGCCATGGAATGAGGGTATCTACCTCCCTTGGCTGGCAGAGGAGATAATGAGATAACATAATCTGCAAAGCTCTGCGGAGCCTGGCTGGCCCAGGCCTGCTCAAATGGGACCTGGTCTCTCAGGCTGACCCAGGAGCTAGACCCCTGGGGAGCAGGGATTTCGACTCCTGAGTTCTTTGAGCACAGAGGAATACTAAGGTTTATCTGGTTTCATCCCCACATTGAATAAATGAGAATACTGAAGTCCACAGAGGGAAGGAAGAATCGCCACAATCACAGAGCTTATGGCAGCAGAACCAGAACTAGAACCCAAACCCAGGTCTCTAAGCGTCCAGACCCGTGAGCTTCCCCCTGGTCCAGCAGTGCTCATTTTCAGGGGGACACTTGTTTCCAAATAAAATCTTCCACGGACTCCAACACATGGAACAGATGAAAGCAGAGCTGCCTGGTTGGAGTGGGGAGAAGGGACAGAACCCCACCTGCCTAGATCCCCCAAATCTCCACAGTGACTCCCAAGACTGCTCCCTCAAAACCTAGGCCTCCACTGAGTGCAGTGGGACAAACCATGTGAGACACTCCCCTGCTCTTGGTCACATGACTCCACCTCCCAAATTATCCCAGGCCACAGGGAGCACCCTCCTGGTTTCAGCCCAGTTTACACCACCAGCCGGGATAGCTCCCCTTGGGGGGCGGGGATGGGGGGAGTAGGTCAGATTTTTAAGAACCAGGGAGAGATAAATGGCTCCAAAATATCTATACCCAGTGGAACCCAGAGATGCTTGCTGGGCTTCAGTCCACTCTGGAGCAAAACAACCTGGGCTGAACCCAGGGAGTTTCTCAGTGTCCCTCCACCCTGAGTTTTCAGAAATAAAGCACATGATATCCGCTCTTTCCACAGGCCTTGCCAGACACAGGCCCTAGCTTGCCACCCCAGGGCGTTGGCAGTCACAGAACCGTGGCCCAGTGCTCGCCCCGGCTCGACTTTTTCAAGGCATTTTCCTGCTGCCAGTGCTGCTGCCACTGGGCCCCACCTATGCTGAGCAGTGTGGACGACGCCCGCCTGCACCCACCCGCTGCACCCCCGGGGCTGCGTCTGTGCCCCAGCAAAGGGGCCCGGGCCTACCTCCACCTCTCCGGTCTCGTTCTCCTTTAGCACAAAGCTGAGGACATCGGTGTCAGGCCCAGCGAGTAAGCGCAGGTAGAGGGGGCAGTCAGCGATGGAGAGTTTCTGGAAGAGCACTGCAAACCAAGAGAGGGGGCTGGGAGCTCGTCTGGGAAAGAGGGGCAGGGCCCAGGAAGCGTGGACAGAGCTGGACACGCAGAGGTGGGGTAGTTATAACTGGAAGTAGCTATTCTTTCAAACTAAGGGAATGAACCTGACCAGAAGAGAGGGGACTAACCTTTTATCTTTGGTGTTTGCTCAGAGTTTGAAACATGTTTCCATTCACGTCATCTCCCAAGAGATTAGGGGTGGCGGGGCGGGTTCTCTCCCTCCCCACGGATTAGGGAGTGGGGGCCCTGGTGTGGTCTTCCCGGAGTCACATATGGAGTGAGGGGCAGGAGCTCCCGTCCAGCTCTCCACCCAGAGTGCGTGTGTGCCCTTCCACGGAGTTGAGGCCACGTGGTGGCCTCACTGTGGTGACCAGAGAGGGCCACTCCTCTCCACAGCTTGGCAGGTTAGTGGGGGGCACAGACAGGGTTGGGGAGGTGGTTTCTGGGTGGGAGCTCACACTCTCATACCTTGCCCATCCTTGTGTGTCTGCTTAAAAAGTGCAAACTTCTGGGGATTGTCCACGACCATGAACTTCTTGAGCAGCCCCTGGATGACCTCACTGACTGTGGTGGTGCTGCTGATGTGTAGCTGCTTGATGGCATCCAGTGGCAGGTAGAAGGATGTCCGCTTGTCTGTGGTGGCCGCCAGATTCACGTCCTTGATGGCGTCATATATGGACTGGGGCCGGATCCCAGCAGGCACTGTCACTGGCCGCAGCATTTCAAATGCACTTTGATGAAACCCGTGTAAGTGCCATCTTCACTCTGCCAGTCAGAGGACGTCACATGGGGTCAGGGTGGGTCTGTCAGGCATGATCCTATCTGCCACTAGAGGCACTGCACCCCCCCCACCCCACCCAACACTTTGGGTGGGCCTTTCGTAACCGCAGCACTGCCCCAGTGAGCCTCCACCTGTCTCCCTGAGTTCCTTCCCACCTCTGCTGACCTGGGGATGTTTGAGGGACACAGACACCCTTTCCCCACAGTGGGCCAGGAGAAGATCCACAATATCTAGCTACCAGAGCGGACACTTAAGGCTGCTGTGGTTTTCCTTTGGGGCAGGCCGCCTGCCCCAAATCTGCCACCAGACAGATGCCAATTGCCTTAGGTGAGTCCCCACTCTAAGAAGCAGGGTCTGAAGTGGCCTCTTTCCCAAAACCTACAGGCTGCAAGACTTAAATCTGGGCCCCTCTGTGACTGGATTTTCTGCCGCCTCATCTAGGGGAAGCCCTGAAGAACCAGTTGCTCTCAGCTACCAGCAGGGGGCAGGGTTCTCCTACCATCTCCTCCCCTCCCCACTGGTGGCCTCTCTGAACCTGGCACAAAGTAGGTGCCCTGCCTTCTCTGAGCTCTGCACAATCTAAGGGAGCTTCCCCAGACACAGGCCGCACCTGTGCAACCACCGGGAGGGAGACGAGGGGAGTTGGGAACGCCCCTTGGCCAGGGCTTCTGGGCACAAGCAATATTGGGCCTTTGGCCATTGTAGATCATTTAATTCCCACAAGAACATTGGCAGAAGGGCACTAATATCACTATTTTACATTGAAGCTCAGAGAAGTTAAGAAAATTTCCCAAAGTCACAGTGGAAAAGGGGAAGAGCCGGAAATTGGGTTTGGATGTTAACATCTATTCTATTTATCTAAAGCACAGAGGCCCTGACAGCCCAGGCTGTCTGTCCTCCACAACCCTGAGGCCTCTAGAGGCCCAAAGAAAGAGGACCTCAAAGGGGCAGCTCCAGAATCCAGAGGAGCAGAGGAGCCAGACAAGAAGGGGACACAGAGCCAGCGGGTTGGGGGGGGCGAGCGGAAGGCCTGTGGGGGGTAGGGGTGGGCAGGCCCGCTCACCAGCTTCATGCCCAGGCAGTTCTTCTCCCGGCTGTTGTAGCTGGCGATCTTCTGCTTGATCTCCTGCAGTGTGGGCGGGCGCCGTGCCTCCTCTGCAGGTTTACAGACATTCTGGAACAGACACAGAGTGGGGGTGGGTGTACCACGGTTCTCAGGACACGAAGGGGAATGACCACACCCTCCCAAAGGCCCCTGTTGGAAGTGAGCAGCAGCTCCACACAGCGACAGCGAACTGCAGGATGCATCTTTTTGCCGGACCTGGAGCGGTTATCGTCTGCTGCTAAGGTTTCTACTGCAGATGCAAGAAAAAAGATCTCTGTGCTTTCTGTCTGTGATTGTGGCAGCCGAGGCTGAATGGGGTATACAGAGAACCACCATGGAGAGAGTTTTTGCAAATTAGAAATAACCTTGTAAGCAGTGAAGAGGTCGTTTTATTCCAAAGAAGAATCTAAAACATGAGTTTACAAGATAAGTGATGGAAAATTACTCCCCTACACCCTTCTCCTCTGATTGATGCCACTTTTAATAGCTTAAGGGTTAAAACTAATTAAAGGTGAGCCAATGAGTCTTTAAAAAAATGAAAATGAACAGGACAAACAAACAGAGACTCATGGACATGGACAATAGACTAGTGGTTCCCAGGGGGAAGGGGGGAGGTAGACGGGGTAAAGGGGGTCAACTATGTGGTGACAGAAAGAAATCTAACTATGAGAGGTGAACGCATAGTGTAAATATATATATGCCTTACTGTTAAAGTGTACAGCTGAAACTTACTGGATTTTGTTAACCAATGTCACCATTAAAAAATTAATTAATTAAAAAAAAATGAATTGCATGGACTCAGGGTGGGAACAGTCGACCCCAGCTGTGCCGCTACCTCACCGGCCACTCCTGGGGAAGTGACTGCAATCTCTCTAAGCCTCGATCTCCTCTCCTGCGAAATGGGGGCAATACCTGCCCCTCAGGCTTGTCGTGAGACCAGTGTGAAAGTGCCCGGCTCATAGGCATTGACCACGAACCTGGCCAGTCAGCAGAACTGCGCTTGCTGACAGAGGCTTGCTGGGGAAAGATGCTTTTAGGTGCTGTGGCGGATGCTCAGGGAAATAACAATAGAGCTGGAGAGACAGGAATGTACAGGTGGTGCCAGCATGTGCTGACGGGAACAACAACAATTCTCCCAGACCCAGGGGACCAAGGGCACAGAGACATCAGTTCAGGCCCCACATCATAACAAGAAATAAATTCATATTTGTAAAATAAATGAGTGAAGTGGTGCGGGCAGAGGACTGTAGCCCTCTATGATAGTTGAAGTGATAAACCTCCTTTACCGGGGCATAGGGGCAACTAGCATTTACGTAGCACCCTCTCCGTGCTAAGTAAATGCATTATCTCAGTTAATCCTCATAAACAGAAACCCCATGGCATAGTTTATTACCCCACTTTACAGGAGAATACGAGTTTAGTGCCTTGCCTCCAGCCCTAGAGTCAGTGTGTACAGAACCAAAAGGAAATTCCAGATCTGTTCTGTTGTGTCCCTCTCATGACACCATGATTTATTCCTCTCCTCGCCTCCCCTGGTGCCCAGCCCCAGGGAAGGTAAAGGAATCGCAGAGCTGAGGACATGGAGGTCAATGTCCTTCACACTGTGGAGAAGGGTCATGAGTGAATGATCCAAATAACTCTGTCCCTCAGTCAATTTCCTGGATTTCTCTCAAGTTCACTGTCACCCACCTTCCCGGTTTTGTCTTCACGCTATCTGTGTGTGGCTGGGAGTACAGGAGCTATCGTTTGGGGGACAAATAGGTTAGTTGGTCAAAACCACATATAATCTGCCTGATCTTAGAAATCTATCCATCTCGGAGAGGCTCAGGATTCTCTTTTGGCAAAAGAGGAAACTGAGACCCAGAGGGGCGGGTGACCGTGTTCTTCAGGCTGCCTCTCGAACGCCATCCATCACTGTCCAGTGGGTGTCTGGTTTGGTTGGGGAATTTCACAGCATTTACTTAGCACTTCTGCCATTACATCACAACGGGCACCCACAACAGAGCCTGCCCTGGCCTCCGTCCCTTCAGCAAGGCTGCCCGTGGGAGATGTGACATACTCAGCAGTATACCAGCCCTTCCTCCTCCCACTTTCCAATTCCACAGAGCTGATCGAAGGTCAAGTTCTGTGGCTGCCAAGGAGTACTGGTGTGGCCTTCCACACCCACACAAAGGTGAGGCGACATCCCTTCCCATCACAGCATCTCCCCCAGGCTGGTATGCTCCCCTCTGCACACTCCCTCTGGGCTCCCGGTAACAACACTGTGCTGGGTGCTTTCACGTACCTTGTCTCATATACTACACATCTTATCTCTATTTTACAGATTATAAAACTGAGGCTCATAGAAGTCCCACTGCCAGCAAATGGCCACGTAGGGCCTACGACCAAGTCCACCTAAGCCTAGAGTCCATGTTCTTCTCAATTCACCGCATGGTCACCCTTAGACAGCGCTTCTGCTCAAGAGGCTGGTGTACCACCCCCATAATGATCGCTGAAATTCCATGCCGCAGGGCTGGGATGAGCAGCTGCTAAACCAAGGCGTATACATTATGTGGCCTGTGAAATGTTCATTCAAGGTGTATCAGATCAGCGGGTCAGGTCCAGAAGCCCCAGGCCCCCGGGGTACCACGTCACCTGTGAAGATGGCAAGGAGGAACGTTTAACCTCTGGAGTGAGATGCAATCGCCAGGATGTAGGGCCACCTTTTTCCTATGTGGTCACTCAGGTCTCTGAAAATGGACCTTGATTCTGTTGAAGACCACCCACGGGGAAGCACTCCTCATTTGCGTGAGGTGAGCAGTAAGGGGTGTGAGCTTCGGACTGTCTATTCACTGTTGATTCATTAAACCAGGGACTCTGAAAATGAAGCTTCTCATAGCTTGACTCTGCCCTTAGAATAGCTCCTGAAGACCCCGCCCTCAGCCCCTACCCCACTGGGAGCATCTCAATGGGACCCGGCCTGATCCTGCCTGCCCTCTGGGAGCTTCGAGTCAGAAAGACCAGTGTCCTGTTACTATTATGTGCTCTGTTCTGTCCATCTTTGAAGCACACAGGATGTCGAGTGAATAGAGTGAACAGCTTTCTCATACTCATCTACATAAAAGAGTTAAAAGATGGACAAAAACAAAAAAACAAACAAAAGAAACAACCCTAGAAGCTTCTAGAAGATCTCCTCTGATAGTTTCCAATTGAGCTACAGCCCAATTGGAAATCGGCTATGTCCTAGCTTTCAAAGGCCAATGCTCTAGGCCAGGTTTTGAATACAGTGAGAGTCAGAATTGCCTTAACCCCTGGTTTCTTCTTCTTCCTGTTCCCCTTTCCTTCAGCAGATAACCCATCTCCTCTCCCCCATTCCCACCACAAACCTGGGGAAGTGACGCAAGTGGCCGTGGGCACCCCTTCCGGGACTGACGCAGAATACAGCTGTCTGGACCTCAATGCCCTGTCTGGGAGTGCCAGGAGCCCTGTGTGGCCAACACATCAAATCTCACACTCTGGGATGTCAGCACCGAGGGCTGGGCTGGCTGCTGCCCACACTAGATCTGGCAGACAAGGTCTGACCCATGGACAGAATGAATCACCTCTCAAAGTAGGCCAGCCAATCAGCCAGCCAGACACAGCCATGAGGGCCCACTAATTCTTTCTCATCCCAGGAATAGTAGAGAATCTAGACCACTGGTTCTTAAATGTGGCTGCATGTGGAAGCGTCTGGGGATCTCTAGAAACGCAGCACCTGGGCTCCATCTTGGAGATTCTGATTTAATTGGTCTAGGGGGCAGCCTGGGCAAAGGAATTAAAAAATCTCCCAGGTGAGTCTAACATGCAGCAGTGTTTGAGAAGAATTGGTATAGACCCCTTGCAGGCAATTTCAGACCTCAAGGGTCTCCATCCAGCTGCAGAGGCCCACAGATATCTACTGTCCCAAGGGTTTACCTAAAAGGCAGTATCCACTGTGTGAACAAGCTCAATAACATAGTAATCTTCAGAGGATAAGGCAAAGACCCCAATTTCTATTCACCTGCCAGATTCTCAAGTCATGTGTCATGATTTAACCAATATAGGCTTTGGCCCGTGAGGTGTCTCCCCTCAGGGCTTTGCTCATCTCAGTGTATCTGGCATGGAATTCACCTGCTCTGATTAAGCCCTGGCATCGTGGCAGACAGTTTAGCTGTTTCCAATGCACCTGGCATGTCCAGAGTGTTGGGGCAGAATAGGTTTGTCCTCTCTTAGCTCTCAAGGTGACTGGGGTACAGCCAAGTGAAGAGGTTGCATTCTAGGGGTCACGGCAGAGATGTCCCCTGAGAGAGTAATCCTCGAACTTTTTTACTAAAATACCCTTAACAATAAAATAAAGAGCACCATCCCCTTGTGGTCTGGGGCCTATCTCCAAGCAAATTTCTCCTAAATTGAATTTTACTTTAAGAAAAACAAACACTGGCTAATTATGTATTCTAATAAATGACATATGTAAAGTCTTAATTTTGGTCACTGGGGAATGACCCAATGATCTGAGAAGAAGAGGCACTGAGTGAATCCTGTGGCTTTTAGCATCCGTGGGTGCACACAGGGCAGGCCAAGAAAACTCCAACAATGAGGGGCCCCCACCAGGGGGAGGAGGGCTGAGGAAGCTGTGTGTCCCACCCTCAGTGCGGGAGCCATCAGATACAGTCGTGCCCACAGTCTCTTGACTTAAATTGCATACACCTCATTTTCACCAAAAATTTCATTCTCCTATTTAAACTTGTCAGCCTCTTCTTCCTGCACACTGACTTTGGCATATCACTCCTGTCTGCTCATTTCTAGACCCCTCATCTGCCAAGCCCTCTCTGACCACCCCAGCCTTGAACAACGATAATGATGATGACTCTTATTCTTACTTACTGGCCAACTATGACCCTTATTCAACTTACTGTTCTACTCACTCAGCATGTATTAGCTCATTTCATCCTCATAAGTTTATGAGGAATGTATTATGCCCATTTCACAGATGAAGAAACTGAGCCCCAGCTTACATCTAAAGCTAACACTATACTCTCTGGCACTTAAATATGCATCTACTTACATTAACCTCCAAGCAGACCATTGTTTTGATTTTTCTTCCCAACTAGACTGAAGCTCCTTAATGATTTATATTATGCTTCTATTTCTTCTCCATGCCCCGTGGCACTGAGCATGAAGCAGACAACAAATACTTGTTCAAGAATCTTCAATGGCCCCCTTGTCTAGAGGGGAAAATAGATCTTACTCCCCTAGGAATTACAGTATGCTGAGCCTCGGATTTCAATTTGGACCGAGTTCTCTGGAAGAAGCACCTATGCCTGTCTTGTCCACCATAGCATCGCAGAGCCTCATTCCTGTCTGGCACTTAGTAGAGGCTCAGGTAATATCTGCAGGATGAACATAAGGATGTTTGGGTTTTGACTCCCATTACTAAGTGTTCTTGAGAAAGTCAGATAACCTCTTGGAGCCTGAGTTTCTTCATGTATAAATTTAGGGGAAAAATCATTTACTGCCTCAGAGCATTGACGCAAAGATAATAAAAAAAAAAAAAATCTTAAAAAAAACTCTGAGATAATGAGTACAAAAGTGTTTTGGAAATGATCAAACCCACCCAAAGGCATGTATTGTTACTATCATTCCAGGTGTACAAAATCCTACCCCTGTGGGCCGATCTCATTTCTCACTTTCCTTGAGCACTTAGTCTGGACCGGCCCGTGTGCCACAGAGTTTGTTCATTCCTTTCTCGATATTAGTAGTTGGCAAACATTTTCTGTATGAGGCCAGATAATAAAGATTTTCGACTTTGCAGGCCATACAATCTCTGTTGTAGCTATTCAACTCTGCCATTGTAGTACAAAGCAGTCATAGGATAAGTGTGGCTGGTTCAATAAAACTTCATAGAATCTGGCCCCTGGGCAACAGTTTGCCCACCTCTGCTCTGCACCACTGTTTGTGCAATTTCTCCTGCCTAGAATACATAGGCCTTATCTCCCCTAGGTCCATCTTCTCTGTGTAGTTTCCCAATAAAATTCCATAGCAATTTCTTCATTCTCTGGTCTTCTAATATATTAGATCCCTGACGTTTTAATTACTAGAGACAAGTATGTACAGGTTTGTTCCAGTCCCTACCTTTCTTCTGAATCATACTTCCGCTGAGAGTCCTGCTTCCTGTGTATTTCCTCATACCTCCAATTGATGAACATCACTCTCACTTAATGGACACTTTTCAAAAGTAGACCAAGGCTATTTCATATCACTTCACTGGAATTCCGCTTGCTCTCCTTCCTTCTCCCATGAGGCAGCAACAAGCTGGCTGAAAGGGGTACGAGTAGGCAGCTAGGCTCACTCACTGGCTCAGGGACTAATGCCCAAACACCAGCCCCATGGCCTCAAAGCCTCAGATTCCTGTCATAGCAAAGGTGCAAAATACCACATGCCATGGACCTCTGCAGCTGCTTACTAATGTTAAAACCACTACTACCAGGACCTACGAAGGTGCCTCCATAGCCTGCATGGCTGCGTGTAGCATCTAATTCTGTGCTGCCTTTTATTATTTAATTATTGTTTCACATATGGTAATCCTGTCTCCCCAATTAGATGCTCCCTGGAGGGAGAAAGACATGATGTCTAATGACTATGCTTCTATTGTACCCACTATGGGATCTGGCTGAGCTCAGGGTTCTCCTCCAAGGAGGTGTCAGATAAATACCTGTTGATTGATGGCAGGTAGAAGGCAGAGCAGCCTGGGCGATTCATAGCCCAGAACTCAATCATGGATCCCAGTCAGGTCCAGGAGTACCTCCCACCAACCTGCATCCTAAGGGGCTGATGCTAAGAAGGTGTGGGCTGAGGACTTTGGCTGGAAGCCAGCCCTATGGCTCAGCTCCTTGCCATTTGCTGTGAGAACAAATGCAAGACCATCGAATGACCTGTGACCTCTGGGAAGTCACTTCCCCTCTCAGGGCCTCAGTATCCTCCTGTGTGAAATCATGAAGTGAGACCAGAGTTCTATGGCCTCTTTACAGCTCTAAGATTTTACATATAAGATAGGGTGGTTTCTTCTGTCACTGCTTCCTCTTCTGTTTCAGAGAATTGGGTGTGGGGCTGGGGGCCCCTCGGAAGATAGCTGGGCTTGTCCCAATTGTAGAGTGATAACTGGTGAAAACAGCACTAAGACCAGTTCCAACCTGTGTGACTTTACTCATCTCATGACTCACCACTTGCCTTCTCTGCTCATCAGCAAGACCCCTTCTGTGCCGAGCTCAAGTACGTCTGCACCTAACTCATACAATTCAAGAAAACAAACCAAAAACTACCCGGAAGCCATTCACCATGAGCGTTTGCCACATTTCCTTCTTCTTAGCTCTTAGCAAATCTGTCAGCAGCAATTATCTTGCCCCTCGAGTGAAACATCTCCAAACCTATAACAGGGTAGAAAGCCTCAGGCATCTATGGCATGAGAATGACCATCCGCAGATGCCTTCCACTCTGTCCTGTAGCCCAACAGCTGGGCCGACCCCAAACACCCGGTGTTTCTGTCAGGCCTGTCCAAAATAGAAAAACCTCTGAAGGAAAAGGCAAGCACCCATCTGCCTGGGTTTGGAACACCCTGCTCAATGCCCAGACCACATTCAAGGCTCATTGGTCCCTTTGTGATGGATTCAACCAGATGGGAAAGAGGAAGCCCAACAGGGCCTCTCCACAGGTCTCCGCCCAGGTCCTGATGGGCTAGTGTTCTGGATGGCGTCCCAGCGGCACCCCTGGCAGTGAAGAGTTGATTCTCACAGGTCACTCTATGGAGCTGTCCAATGTGCCAGAAATAAAAGGGTTGGAAACTCCTGAACTGTGTTTTCTGACAGGTTATTCCCAGCAGAGGAAGGAAGGAAGGGGCTTCAACATGGAGCCATCCGTGCCTGCAGAGCAATGTGGAATTTGAACTGCTCTGGGGGGATACAGAAGAGAAACCGGGAAAATAAAGAGAGGGATTTGAAAAACTGGAAAAAGATTAAAATCCCCAAAGACAAAGATGTAGAGCAGATGGTCAATGCAGACAGCCAGTCAACAGTAACTGATTGAATTGCCTGTGGGTTGAGGACTGTGAAAGGCACCTTGGGACATGAAACTGATGGGGTGTGGTCTCTGTCCTTGGGACCCCACAGGTTATCTGAGGAGGGGAGACAGATGTACGCACTGTGAAACACCAGAACAAGCACCATGCAGTCTGGGACTGAGGCTCAGAGACTTTCTAGGTCAGCTCTGCTTGTGTGGGTGTGATGTCAGTGGACTCTCCAGGCTGCCAGCATGTCCTGGGGCCTGGACACAGTGCCCCTCATTTTTTTAGGTAGCCATCTCAATCTATAAGCAAAAGCAGGCCATCTGGGGTGAGCCCTGTGGCTTTGGAGTGATAGCGACCTAGGTTTAAGCCCCGCAATGCCTCATTTTAATAATAAAAATCACCAACAGCCAGACACTGCTCTCACGGCTTCATAGTCACAATCTCATTTAATCCTTAATATAACTCTATCAAGGAAGTTATATTATTACCCAGAGTCCCCGCTCTTCACCACTAGACCATACTGCCCAGCACATCTGGCTATGTCCTTGGTCTTTTGTGAACTTGGGCAAGTCAAGCTCCCTGAGACTCAGATTCCTTTGTGAAATGTAGATAACAGCAGATAACAAGGCCTTCTTTATACATTTGTCATAAAGATGAAATGAGATCGCACATCTGGAAGGCTTAGCACAATGTCTGTACATAGCCAGCATTTAATCAGCGGTAGCTAGTGCATCATCATCATCAGTAGTGATTTGCCCAGCAGTACAAAGGAAAGTTTGGTTAGTGGGGATGGGCCCAATATGAAAGTCCTCTTGCCTTAACCTTGATCCCTGACAGGCATTTCAGCCAGGGCCACATTATGGCTCTTGTGAGTCCTAAGCACTTTTGTCTTCAGGGTTGTGGGCCCCTTCCTCCATAAAAAACTATTAGAAATTATTTTTTGTGATAACATTGGTACAAAGACAATATATTAATATCATATATTAAAATATTTTTCAACCTAAAAGTTCATTTTTTCCTCATTTTTAAAGAAATTAAAACAGTTTTTGTGGGCCCCTGGCACTAAGTGCCAACTGTGTCTCGTGGACAAGTGGGCAGTATTTCAGCTCCTCAGTCCCACGTGTCGTGACCAACCATTCAGTTTGCCTGGGACCGAGAGTTTTCTCAGGATGCAGGACTTTCAGTGCTCAAATCAGAAGAGTCCTGGGCAAACCAGCACATTGGTTACCCTGGCCCCAGGGGACACCTCAGAGGCTTACATGGACTCCCTCTCTCTCGTCTTCTCTAATGCAGGCCCCAGGACACTGCTTGCTCTCCTGATCTCTGCGAAACCTCACCGTTTTGCTGACACTCCCCCTCCCCACCCCTATCTTGCCTGTGGGCCTGGACACAGCTGCCCTGGCTGCCTCTGCAGATCAGCACATGTCCCTGCAGGTGATCCCAGAGTGTGAGCTCCTTGAGGGCAGAGGTGGCCTATTCACTGAAGCAGTGCCCGGAACAGTGCCTGGCACAGGAGAGGCTCATTTAACATTTGCTTAATGAATTGAATAAAATGGAAAGAAAGTAGTAAGACACACACGCACGCACATACACGTACACACACATGCATGCATGCAGACAACTCCCCCTTCCAAATATAGGGAAAATAAAAGGTTCCAGATTGTACAGGTGTCCATGGCACCTCCTTACTTCTGAGACAATCACTGGAAATCAGAGGAGATTCCTGTCTTCTGACTATTTCTGTGAGTAGATGATGCAAACCTCTGCTATTTCTGTTCTCCCCTCCTCTGGGCCTTCATGAAGCCCCCTTTTCAGCTCAGAGGTCTAAAGTATGAATCTAGGCAGAATAGGGTGACACTCATTTTACTGCAATGGCGACAGGGATTTTTTCCTTGGGGCATTTTCTCATGCCCTCCAGAGTTTCCAGGGCCTGAGGGCTTTCTTCTGGTTAGTTGCCCTCACAAGATTTCCAGCTCAGGCCCTGTGCCCTCACCCAGCCTCACCCAGGTCAGGCTCCTTTTAGTCCCTCTGACCTCTTGGTCTGACCACTCAGCCTGTGACATCCTCATCTGAGAGAATGCCCCCGCCCCTGAACCTGTCAATCCTCCGTTTCTACCTAGAAATAGCGGATTTTGCAACAGCAGCAGCTCATGCCTCAGCTAGTTCAGCACTGGTTTTGTCCTCTGCCCAGTAGTATTAGTTGTGTACCAGCCTGTCTCCCCCAGTAGACCATGAGCACTCCAAAGCCAGGGATTGTAACTTTTCCATCTGTATTTCCAGGGCACCCAGAACCAGAGCACTGCTGAGTGAATGAGGGAGGCCGGTGGGTAGGCGGAGGGAGTGGGTCTCTCCTGAGGCTGCACTCAGCTCTTTGAGAACCAATTTAAAGAGGATTCCATTGCAAATCATATCTCTGATAAGGAATCGATATCCTTATACATAAAGAATAAAAGAATAATAAAGAATCTCTACAACCAACAACAAACAACCCAATTAGAAAATGGACAAAAGACTTGGATAGTTCTCCAAAGAAGACATACAAATGGGCAATAAGCACTTGAAAGATGTTCAACATCATTAGTTGTTAAGAAAATGCAAATCGAGCCCCAAATGAGATACTCACTTTATACCTATTGGGATGACTACTATCAAAAACACAGAAAATAAGTGTTGGCGAGGATGCAGGAAAATGGAACCCTATGCACTGTTGGTGGGAATGTAAAATGGTGCAGCCGCTATGGAAAATGATACGGTGAGTCCTCAAAAAATTAAACAAGAATTACCAAATGATCTAGCAATTCTACTTCTGGGTATCTCTCCAAAAGAAGTGAAAGCAAGATTCAAACAAATATCTGTACACTGGTGTTCATAACCAAAAGGTATAAGAACCCACTGATGGATGATGAATAAATAAACAAAATGTGCCATATACATACAATGGAATATTATTCATCCATAAAAAGGAAGAAATTCTGACACGTTACTACATGAACCACGAAGATACTATGTTGAGTGAAATAAACCAGTCACACCAAAAAACCTGATTCTTTATGATTCCACTTATTTGAGGTACCTAGAGTAATCGGATTCATAGCGACAGAAAGTAGAATAGCGGTTGTCAGGGGCTGTGGGAGGTGGATTTGGGGAGTTATCATCTAATGGGTATGGAGTTTCAGTTGGGGAAGGTAAAAATGTTCTAGAGGTGGCTGGTGGTGATGGCGGCACAGCACTGTGAATGTACTAACGCCACGAACTGTAAGCTTAAAAACGGTGAAACTCGCCTCAGTACCTAGTAAACTTTAAAATTTTTGTTAGGTATATTTTATTACAACAACCAAAAAAAGAAGATTCTAAGGGGTGGAGACCCTTGAGGCCCCACAACCAGCTGGTTTCATCTGGTTCCCGTAAAGTTGGGGGCTTCCCTTACCTTCTATATTCCGAGCAAGTCAGGGGTCACTCCCACTTCTGAGCGAGTCAGGCCCCTTCTCCCCAGGACCTCCAGGAGTCAGCTCTTATCCTAGGTGCAGGCCACCCCCCTGCTAGGTACACTGAGACATGGCTGAACGTGAGGGGGACCTGGGTAGCCCGGCCCAGCTCAGAGGAGCTGCTGCAGCTAGGTGCTTCCCAGATGATTCCCCAAAGGGAAGCTTGGGCAAGGAAGCCTCGGCCTCAAGATGAGCTGGTCCAATCGCCCACATTCTGAAGCAACCTGAGTCATTAAGTGACCCAAATGGTGGGGACTTCCCAACTGCTTCGGATGTTCTCCCTCTGTCCTGTCATGTGGCCCTGTCCAATGAGCTATGTCTGGTGTTCCAACCTCACACACCCTAAAGACATGGATGCGACAGGAAGAGTAAGATTTGGAAGAACACTGGGCCCTGTCTCTTTCTTCTTCTGCAGGCTGTAGAGTGAGTCATGGTATGCTCTTGAAGTCATTGAGCTGAAGGTGGAGAGGGCTAACCTTCAGAGTTATCCATTGCCCCTCCAAATTGCTTCCTCATCCTTATAAGCTGGACTTCCCCACGACAGAATGCTTTGAACATGTATTTCTCAGCTTCATGGAGAATCCCATGTGCTCTGAGAGCCATACAGTCAAACCCAGGAGATGCACTAGGGCATGAGAGAGGGGTAGCTTTAGGAGTCCTGCTCATGAGTTCTAATTGTAGGCCCTTTCCCAGGCTGGACAGGATGTGGGTGCTGTGACTGCAGAAGCACCCTCTCTCACGATGTGCTGATCTAGTTCCAGCTGGAGCTCCCTGCAGGACAGGGCATTTGGCGCCATTAATGATTCAGATAATTTGGAGGTGGTGAGTGGCACGTGGAGCCAGTGCTCAGCTCCCAGCATGCCCACACTGCCCACACTTGCTAGGAGGAGAGGGATGGCTTGGGACTAGTGCCAGCAGCCAGGACATCAGCCTGCTGGGGGGAGTATGGTCCTTCGCTTCTTCTGCCTGGAAGCCCCACCTGTGCCTACAGCTTTGAGGACTTGTGGTGGTGCTGGGTGCTGGAGCCTCTTCACCAGCCCACACACGTCTTCTTGTCACTGTGCTGCCTACGTGCTAACCCCATCCCACACTGGTGTTTGGGGATTGACTTGTGATACTAAAATGTATCTTAGTTGGTTCTTAAATAGCTCTGAGTTTTCGTGTGTGTCCTCTCGCCATGTCATAAAGGCTTGGGAGCAGGGACATTCGATTTCCTCTCTGTCCTAAATGGCGTGGCAAAGTACTCTACCCTCAGTAACTCCAAGAGGAACGCTGCTGACGTGGGGCTGGCATTTGGTGGCACCTGTTGCCGTCGTGGCTGCGGTTTCAACTACTTGGACAGTTCTTGAAAGCTCTACAGGAGAGGCAGTATAGCTTAGGGGCCAGGAGCTCTGGCCTTCGACTACTGGGACCCAAATTTTGGATTTGCCGCTTCCTACTGTGTGACCTTGGGCACATTACTTGCCTTCTTCTGTGCCTCGGTTTCCTCACTGTTAAATGGAATCCATGTATATTTGTTGTGAGGATTAAATGAGTCTGTACATGCAGAGCACTTAGATCAGGTCTTGGTACACGCTGAGGCCCAATAATTAACAATTATTATTATATATTTTAACCCTTTTCCAGCAGACCCCCAATTCCTGCCTTTTCTCTGTTTTGTGAACAGAGCCTTATACCTCCATGTACCCCAACCATGAACCCCATCTCCCCATGTCAAAATTCAACACACGCCTGCATTTCCCCCAAACGGCCTTTATTATCCCTGGCCTGGGAGTTTTCCATGGGTTCCCATGAGCAAATGCTGGGCCCTCCTTTAGCACTTATTCTCTACTGGAGGGCGAATCTTCCCATTTCATGGAAGGAGAAAGCGAAGCCTAGAGCAGGGGGCATGATTCCTGAGGTCGCATGGAGTGAAGGCTCGGGGCTGGCGTCCCAGGCCCAGTGTCGGGCTCCCTGAGGGCCCGGGGCCTCAGAGCGGCACACCCCTGCCCGTTCCACCTGGGCCCACTGAGAATGCTCAGGCTGCTGGGATAGCCAAACCGGTATCTTCGCTTGCTCAGAATAAAATTGGGAAGGACATATGAGAAGTGTGTTGGTTCCTTCCTCCTCAACCTGCCACTCGCCATGGCAGAAAAGTGGACAAAAGAAAGCTGTCACAGTGGGCTCTCCCACCTCCTCACAGGGCCTCTCTGCCCCACCCCCAGGAGGCCCCACTTGGGGAAGGACCGAGCCAACTCCTGCCAGCAGGTGCCAGCGCCCCGTTGCTTAGTGACCCAGCCTTGCCTGCCCTCATCCTCCAGGGCAAACAGCTGAGCAATCACAGACGGGGTAGAGGGGGCCGCTCTATGTTTGGAAAGTTATCCTTGCATTTTCTGCTACCTTAGTGAGATCTTTCTTTTCAGAGTTACTGGAAAAACCCATTGGTTCCACATCCAGTATCTTAGTAAACTTCCCTATAAAACAGTCCTGAGATCAGCATTCACATACATTGCCCTAAGGCGCTTGCGCCTGTGTCTCTGGGGCCAGTTGCCTCGTGGGGTGCTTGTGACTAAGAAGCCCCAAACCCATTCATCCCTTACGAAATGTGCATAAGCACCTACCAGGTGCCAGGGACACAATGATGAACCAGATAGGGTCCCTCATCCAGAAAATTACAGCCCATGAAAGTGAGATAGAGGAGAGAAAGATAGGCAGTGTTTGGGGAGCATGAAGAAGGGAACATTCAAGTTACAACCCGAAATGCTCTCTAAACTCCTGGATTCAGCAGCTCCCACGCTGTCCTGACAAACCCGCCCTTTCCCAGCCAGGTGTGACCGTGGACATTAAGCACGCCACTGCCTCTCCACAGGTGTGGCCACTGGAGGGTGGGGCCCTGCCTCGCACTCTCCATTGCAAACCTAGTGCCCTGCAGACCCAGCTCCCACCTGTCACCTACATCACAGAGTAGGGGACAGTCCAACGCCACTCTTAACGCTGGGAGAAGTGGGAGATGAGAAAGATACTGAGGGGCTCGTGAACTAGAGGTTAATGACATGATGATAATAGAGGATAATGACCCCAACTTCCCAAGACCAGACCAGAAAAAGTAAAAAAGGCTTTGATTTCAGCATCAGGAAATTATCTAAATGAGATAAACATCTTCCTATGACAGGTCACCAGGGTTTGAGATGGATGATTTTATTTGGAGCTTTTCAAAACGTGACCTCACCCAAGATGCTATGTGGAAAGACCATGTGTTTTGAGGTTGGACAAATGTGGGGTGGGGACCTCGCCCCCGGCTAAGCCCCTTTCACATATCACTCTATTTGGCTTGATAGAAACAGGCTTCTGCCAGTGTGGCCTGCCAGGCATAAACGCTCTGCTGCCGCCCTCCCACTGTTTCGGCCTCGCCCCACACGTAGCGGGGATCCAGCCGGCCGGGAGCACACTATCCAGCACCCTGGACAAGGAAGGACTGACAAATGGGTGGAGGAGGATGGTGGTCACGAGCACGGCTTCCCTCCCTCTGCCTGTGGTGGTGACACGCAGGCCTGCCTGGAAACAGGGGAACGGCTATGATGACCCCTAACAGCCTCCTTCAGCTCTAGGACTCTCCATTTTTCAGAGATTTAATCAGCCTCCCGCACCCGTCCCAGTGGCTGCTGCTGGCCTGTCCCTAGCCCCTCTTAGGCGAGTCACACCCAAACCCTTTGAATCTGGGACCCAGCCCCTCCATCTTCCCCTGTCTCTGGAGCTGCCACCACGTTATGATGAAAACCATATGGCTTCAGGTCAGATGCAGAGTGTCTTCTCCCCGATGTCCCTCTGCCCAGAGACCCCAATCCCAATACTTAATGAACTGAAGAGGGGAGCAGCTAAGGTGTGCCGCGTGAGGCGGTGGGGGCCTGGGGTCTTTAAGGGCAGAGGCCACATTTTGCCGCCCTGTCCCCCAGCTCTGGTGCTCCATGCTCTAAGAAAGTGAATAACGCAATGTTGGGAGTGAGGCTGGGTATTGCAGAGTTTTGGATGGCACATAAAAAGCAGAAACCACATGTGGGCTTCTCTCTGGAAGTGAAGGGGAGGCTCTGAAGGCATTGGGGGACCAGAATGATATGGCTCCTGGCAGTAACCTGCAGGGTGTACAGAAGGGGAAAGAAACAGGATGGAGATGAGCTGCGTGATCTCCCGGAGCATTTGGTGAGAAGTGACAAGCACCTAACATAAGGGACACAAAGGAGAAGCCTGACATCGGCATCACTGTGGAGGCCGGGCCCATGGTGGCAGACTGGATGAAGAGGAGGACGGGAGACCCCTGAGGTTTTGAAGGTGGGCGACTAGGAGGGTGAGGCAAAGACAGGGAGAGAAATCAGTTACGGGCAAAGCTATGAGTTGGTTTGGGGTGTATTAAATTTTAGGCATGTGAGGGGCATGTGAGACCTCCAGTGAGTTATAGAAAATGTTCCAGAGCCAGGAAGAGAGGTGGGATGGGGGATGTAAGCCCGCGGGGTAGTGTTAAGCCAAGCTGGGGTAGAGTGAGAGAACAGAAGACTGGAGGGGCCAGGACAGCACCACGGACAGAAGCCACCACTTCTGTTCAAACATAAAGTTTTTGCCACTACAGCTCCCTTCTTCCTCCCGGCCCTGAAATTAAATGCTCCCGATTCCTGACAAACGTTATCTGGTCCTCCTGTCACCAGGGAATGTGCCAGACAGGCCTGGATATATATGGGGAGATCAAGCTATCCAGAAAAGGTCACCAAGGCCCTGGATGAGGAGAAGTCTGGGTCCTCCACACAGCAGGATCCCGAAGCCAGAAAGTGTACAAATGTGAGTTACCTGGCAAGTTGAGAGCAGAAGAGAGAAGGGAATGTAGGCTTCTGGGCCCAGCAGGGCCTCCCCTTCAAGCTCATGGTCGGGAAGCTGGATCCAGAGTCCCACCTGATGGTGTGAACTAGGAGTTGGCATTCAAGGTTGATACTGGCATATAATCTTTCTTCCTTTCTCCCTGAACTATTTGGGTGGGTAGACGTTGTATGTGCCCCAAGCTGTAACTGGACTTGCTTTGTAAGGAAAAGCCGCTGAGTCAGGATAAATGGTCTAAATTTGTGAAGAAAGATGGGTGGGAGGCAAGGAATCTGGAACACAGCAAGAGGATGTCTCGGGTAAGCCCCAGGGGGTCCTGAAGAGGAGACTCACGTTAGCCATTCAGGTCCTCTCCCTGACCCCATCCTAGGGAAGTCCTAGGTGGACAGCACCTAAAATTCCTACCGGTCCCGTGAGAAACTGGTAAGAAGGATCGGGTCCCATGCAAAGAAGTGGGGAACTCTCAGGGAAGGTTCATTTATTTCACACTTGCTCTTGCTGAAAGGACCCGGGGGAGTGCCCGAGTCTGGAAGGTAGAAGCGACTTGGCCGTAGCCCCTCAGTTATTAGTTGGAGCTGGGATGAGAGGCCAGGACTTGGCCTACGGTTCTTTGCTGCTTCTACGACATCACATGCCAGTCACGGTCCGAAGGGCTGTCACTCCAACAACCCTATTCAGCATGTTGTCCTGAGCGTAACAGGGACAGTGCTGAGCAGGAACCCAGGGGCCCCACATCCTCAATTCTGTCTCCGTTCAGCTGTGCGACCAAGGACAAATCCTTTTGCTGTCTGGGATTCAATTTCTCACATAGGAAGCTCTCTGAAATCTCTGGTAAATGCTCTTCTTCCCTTCCGGTTGAAGTAATCAGTCCATTACCCAATACTAACCAGTGCTTCCTAGACTTCAGTACGTGCGAGAATCACCTGCGGCGAGGAACCAGAGAAGTGCTGAGTAAGGAAAAGCATCTGTCCTCAAGGAGTCCCCAGTGTAGTTGGGGAGACAGGACCCTATCCCAGCGACAGCACATCCTCAGTGACAGATGAAGGAGAGGAATAAGGTCAGCGAGGTTACGGCCCTTCACCAAGAAAGGAAGAGTAGAGCTTCCTAAAGTGGTTGGCTGAGAAGGTGGTCGGAGGATGCATAATAGAGACAGATAAACGTTCGCCACGACCAGCTTCCGGTTCCACCTGGGCCCACAGCTTTACTTCATTTCCCAACCTCCTTTGTGGTTAGGTGTGGCCATGTGACTGAGATGTGACCAATGGCATGTGGGTCTAAAAAACACACCATTTCCGGGCCTGGCCCGCAAAAATCTCCTATGTGTTATTGCGGGCCCCCACCTGCCAAAGTAACTTTATTTAAAGGGGAAGTAAGCTTCCATTATGCTCAATGACTGAAAAACAGGGCTGTTTGTTTCAATAGTCGACCCAACCTGATTAACCAAGATACAAGAGAGAAAACTCAACCAACAGTTAGTTAGTGCCTGCTTTTGCAACCAGTACCTGGTTCGGTCTTGGATCAGAAGGGGATGTGAGTTTTGATCTCACAAAGCTTACTGTATTTGCAGAGAAAAATAACACTGGGAAGGGCCGGAGAAGGCAACAGGCAGTGTACTCCACAAGAGTGATGTGCAGACTACAGTCTAAAAGGAAGGCTTTGTGTGGCTGTGCCATGAAGTCTTTGCAGTAAGTCTTGGGCTGTGTAGGCTTCTGAGACAGCACATGGAAAAACAGTTAAATGGTCCAATGGTTCTGAAGATTTTTATTTTATTTTTATTGCTCCAATTTGGAACTAACTTATTTTTAGTATTGTTTTCTTTTCTCTCATGCCAAGAAGGTCAGGGGCAGGTGCTGTGCCTGAGGCCTGGCGTGCTTGCTGTTGGCACAGAGATGGGGATTTCCCTGGCTGGTCCCAGGGCCGTCAAGCTTGGCTGACATTTCTAGAGTGACACAGAGGCCCTATCCAGAGAGGGGCCAACTGGCCAGGCAAGAGGAGATGGGACAAGAGCAAGAATAAAACCAGAGTGGCTTCATACTCGACCTCTGAGACCTCTTCCCCTTTGCATCTTCCTTGAATTTTTCATGAATCAATGGTGCCAGCATAGAGCAGAGAAAGTCTGGAGGAGGTGGGAGGGGAATTGGAGTGTATGTGCTTAAGAATAATATTTAACCACAGATAAAGTTAACCTTCTCTTCTCCATATCCTCAAAGAAAACACACATGGGGAAGGAGCTCCAGCAAGTGGTATTTTAGGATAGGCACCAAGGAGAACTTTTAAATAAATGATTAAAGTTGTAAGATTCTAGGACCAATGATAGGGACCCCCTGCTAGTATTAAACGTAGGACCAATGTTCCTTTGGCCAGTGCACCTTATAGAATGAAGAAAAGGCCTTATGGAATGGAGGGGTAGGAAGGACCCCGTGGAACGAAGCGATGGAAAGGACCCCATGGAATGGAGAGATGGGAAGGACCTTATAGAATGGAGGGATAGGAAGGACCCTATGGAATCTCGGAGGAGTGGGAAGGACCCTTCGAACCCTTTCCAAGCCTGAGGTTATTTGGGTCATTCCACTGTGTAGCAGGTTCTGAAAGGGCGAGTACTGCAGTTTGTGCTGGTCACTCACTGAGTGAAGAGGACCGAGAAGAGCACTCGACAAGAAGTCTAAGAGGGGTGTCAGTCCTGGCTCTGCCCAACCAGATATGTGGCCTGGTGATGCCCCCCACTCTCTGACACTGTTTCTCCATCTGTGAGATGAGGTTCTAGACCAGGTCCCTTTCAGTTCTGACAATCTGCAAGAAGCAGGGTTCATGTGACCTCAGAGTGCTCACTGATGCTCTACACGGCTTCGAGTCCTGGGGCCCTGGCACCTGCTGAAGATGCAGGGAGCTCAGAGTGCCTGCTCGGAGGTCACAACCCTAAAGTGCCAACGCTTGTAGGCAGTCGGGGAACTGACAGGGGTGCAAGGTAGCCCCACTTCCAGGGTCAGATCTCAGAGAGGAACAAAGGAGCAGCTGGCTTCAGGCACCAGCCCTACAAATTGCCAGATTCTGTCTTTTGTAGGACTAAAATGGAAAAATCTCTGGGCCAGAGGCAAGAGAAGTAGGCTCTGTCCCTGGGTCCACCATAAACTTGCTACGTGACCTTGGACTACGCCCACCCCTTGAGACACCACTGTCTTGGACAGGGGTGAGTGTGTGTGCCTTACTGAGAGCAGCTCAGGCTGCACTGCTGAGCACGCAGGTGGGTTCACCCCAAACCACCAGGAGTCCCATTTTGACAGATGTAACCCAGGGAAACACAACCTAATTATCAGCAGTCAAGGGGGAAAATACCCAGAGAGCACTGCCTCAGCCTCCTGAAATTTTGCCTGACGTGACTCAAAACCTCCCTGCCCGTTTCACATGAGGCACGGTGCCCCCAGGAAGCTGCCATTTTCTGAAAGGAAAGAACAAGCTAGGGCCCAGGGCCTGTTCCCATGTTCTTTCTCCACCTTCCCACCTCCCACCCAAAGAGTTGGTGCAAGGCCTCGGGAACTCCTTAGAGGCCGGGCTAGTGACAACTGCCAGGTGGTGGTGCCCAGAACAGCAGCTCTGCTCCAGTCAGGCCCAGGCCCAGGCCCAGGCCCAGCCGCAGCCCCAGCTTGTTCTGACAAGGCTATTTATAGAAGCCAGCTTGGCAGCTCCCCGATGGGGGCCTCAGTCTCTCAGCGACTGGGAAACATTTAAACGTCTTTCCTTGGAGACAGGAAAGAGAAATTCCCTTAGGAGCTCAGATGTGATCTCTCAGCGGGGAGGAAAAAAACACTGTTCAGGGTCGAAACGAGGTCGGGATCTGGCAGGTCTCTTTGAAACCCTTTCCAGAACTGCTCCCAGGGAGAAAAGAGCTCGCAATGTTATTAAAGGTGGAAAAACACTTAGAAGAATGAAGGACTGAAACATCTGGATGAAGCTCACCCAGCTCCTCAGTCAGCTGCACACACCCCTCGCAGCTTGCTCCTCCTTCAGCCAGAGGGGCCACCCCAGTGCTGGTTCATGCAGCAGAGGTGACCCTGTTCCTCCCTCCCTCATGCCCTGGATTGTGCTGCATTGAAGGCTAGTCTGGTCCCAAGGAAAACTGTCCCTGACAGTAGTTCTGAATCTCTAGTCAAGCTTGTTCTCACACAGGAGTTAGGCAGAGGCCAGGGGGCCATGCCCACCACCTTGCATTTTTGAAAGCGTTTATCCTTATCACCTTGTCTGGGTTCAACAAAATGAGTTCCTCAGAAGGGGTTTCTGCCCACTGAGCACTTACAGCCTTAGGCAAAATGAGGTAGGGAACTATGCAGAGGCCGGCAGGTATGCAACTGATTTGAGAACCAGACAGAGGAGTTGATGGAGGTGCCAAACAAAGGTACAGGTTCAGGAGTGAGGCTGGGAAGGAGAGTTGGGGTGAAGGATGAAGAGGGAAGGCTGTTTGGGCTAAGGAACAAATCATCCCCCATCCCCAACTCCACCACAGCATATTTTCTTGTAAGATAGTTCCATTTTTCCCAAGAAATACCAGAAGCAGCTACCATTTTCATTTGCCAAGTGAAAGAAGCCCCAGGTCTGCAGTGAGCCTTCCCTCACCCAATCATGCAAAAAGCCCACCTTCTGGGACCAAGGGCTTACAGCCTGGCTGGCATTGAGCACAGCAGCTAGACCTCTGCCTTAAAAACAGGAACCATTTCCTTCCAAGGCAGCAGCAAAACACTCAAGAGCAATGGTTCTCAGCCTCAGCTGCATCAGAATTACCCGGGGATCTTTTCAAGATCCTGATGCCCAGGCCGCAGGCCAGGCCAACTCAAGCAGACTCCCAGCAGTAGAACCAAATATCTCCACTTTCCAAAGCTCCCCAGCAATTCCAGTGTGCAGCTAAGGTTGAGAACCACTGGTCTAAAGACCTCAGACACCTGGAGTATCTGCATGTGTGTGCTGGGGGGAGGGGATGAGGTCCACATAATCTGGCAAGAACCCCAAGGGAGAGCAGAACATCTCTCCTCTGCAGCCATGCTGTTCTGCATGAGTCCTGCCTACAGCCCTCCAGAACAAGCCCTCAAGGGGCAAAGGGTACCCCAGAAAACAGGCATGGGTTCAAGGGGCCGGTTTTAGTGGATTCCTTCAAACATTAAGATCAAACCTCTCTTCTGGTTCTTGGGTGCCCTCTCACAATTGAAAAGTCCATTTGTTTGACATCAGGACCCAGCAAACGCAGGGCCTACAGGCAAGACGAATTATTAACAAAAGAGGCCAGCCCCAGAGTCAGGCCCCAGAGTCAAGCCTGGGGAAGTTTTCGGTTAATTCTACATGTGTAGGGTGCTAAATTAATGATGAGCCTGCATACACCTGTGAAATGTAACGGCTCACTTAGGACTACAAACAGCTAGCTCCTTTTAGGTAACCTCTCCAAGGACCAGACATCGAGCCCTCTCACATAAATAACGAAACAAACAAATAAGCGGAGCTCTGTCACCACTCCCACCAAGTCCGTTGCAGTTTTGGCTCTGCAGCAACTGAGAAGGTGCCAGCCAGGGGGCTCGGGTGTGCTGGGTACTGTGCTGGGTGTTGAGAGGCTGACACCTTTAGGGAGCACATACAACCCAATTAGGGACACATGCAAACCCCTTTGGGTTACCCCCAACCAACCCAGGAAGTTAAAATGGTAGGAGGACAGCAACCTACGGGAGACGTTTTAGTTTACTTCTAAAAACACCCTGGACTTCTGCAAAGCTGTTGGACTATATTTTAAGATGGTTTCTAGCCACTCACAATCCGGAAGTCTCAATCTATGAATGTTTATTCTTCAGAGGGACTGGGCGCCATCCACTTTCCATCTACAGCTTTGGATTTGGGAGTGGGAGAGAATGAAACAGAGCAGTTGTCCCATCACCCTCCCAGGCACAGGTGAGCCTTCGCCCCAAACCATGAACCAAGTGCTGTCCACAAATCCTGCAGAGCCATTTTGAAAAGGTCCAGGGACAGGAAATGCTGAACAGAGCATTAAGAAGAGAATTTTGTTTGCCGGTGGTCCCTGAAGGGCTCCAGACCTAGCTCTTGGTCTGTTCAGCCAAGTTCAAGAGGGTCCCCAGGGCAACTGCCCACCCACTCTGGTCACACAGGGCTTTTACCTGTTTGCCAGGAGGAAGGCGTCCCTTCTGGACCACAGAGGTCATTCTCCCCCCACTGCCCATGAAAGTCTCTTATATTCCATTAAGTTTACCTTCGAAGGGTGTTTGCTCTGCACATTCCTGAAGAAGGTGGTCTTAGCAGTGAAGAAGCAATCCTCCAGTTCCTCCTCCAGGCTGCAGTACCCACTGCTCATGCTGCTGTCCACCGTCATCTAGCCCGGAGCCCGGGCAGAGGCAGCGAGCGCATCGGCTGGGCCAGCTCGGGATGCGGCGCAGGGAGGCGGGGACCCTCCCCAGGCTCCACCGCGCGAGCTCAGAGGCTGCGGGGGCCCGTCAGTTACCCGGCCAGGCGGAGCGGGCACTGGCCCGCTCGCTTTCTCACCCCGGGGCCCGCGTGGCTCAGGCGGCTGGGTAACCTGTTCCTTTCCCGGTGCGCCACCGGCGGCTGCGAATACGGGGTCAGACCCGCCTCGCTCCTTGGCTCACTCGTTCTCTGCGGTTTCATGTCCTCGGCTCCGGCTCCCTCCCTCCGCCCCGCGCGCGCCTAGCGCCATCGTGACACCTCCCCCGCCTCCCCGCGCCTTTCCTGCCCGCTGGTACAGCGCGGAGCGTTCGCATTCGGAAGCCACTTCCTCTCGCAAGGTTCCTCAAAGCCTAGCTCGGCTTGCATAGCGCCCCTCCCTTTCCTCCTCCCCCGCCCCGCGCCCGGCCCTGCGCCTCCACACCCGACGGGGGGCCACTGGTCCTCCGTGGCCAGTGGACCCAGGGCACCAGAGGTCAGATTAGGGATGCAGAGAAGGAAGAGTCCAGGATGGACCCAAGGTGGGGAAAGGTATTCTGTCCTCTCATCATCCTACTGCAAATAGCTCCTTCTCACCACCCATGATGGCTCATGTTAACGGAGTCGAATGTGTTATAAAGACGACCCCGTCCCTCCTCCCTTCCCCCATCCACCCCCTCACCCCACCCTCTCATTCCCCATTCGCTGAGTGAAGGAGCCAGGTCCATCTGAGTGGTTAGAGAAGTAACTGGAGAAGAAGGAAATCAATATCTGGTCTGCCTGGAGAAGCAGCAATATTTTAACTTGGAAATGACAGAAGAAACTGCAGGGGCCCCACAAGCATATGCAAATCATATGCAAAGCTATGGTAACCTGGAGAGCAAGCCTGCCCTTCCACACACGTGGGAACTTGGCCTCAGGGAACCTCAGGGTACTGAGAGGCCTGTAGACAACACCCAGGTTATTTGTGCATTTTCCTGACAGCCTGGCCAGAGGGGTCTTTGCCAGTGTCCTTACTGTCAAGTACGGCTCATTTACATTTCCCCATCAGACTGGGCGAAGGAACACCTTCCTTGACCAAGGCTGAATCCTTCACAGCATTAGGGCAACCCCCTCACCCCCACTCCCGCCACACACACACACACACACACACACACACACACACACACACACCTTCCTAGACCACGTTTGAACGATAGTAGTTATAGCTACCAGTGCTTGAACAAGGCCGCATGTGCCAGGTGATGTGCACGTGGCCTATCATGTACTTTCCCGATAGTCCGGAGACAGAGATTACTATCCTCATTTTACGGGTGAGGAAACTGAGTTCGGCGTTGCGCAGTAGTACATGTGTGCTGGGACTCAGACCCAGGTCTGCGAGCTCCTAGGGATTGTGCTCCCGGCCACTGTGACATGCTTGTTCAGCAGAGATGGCACTGTTTTGATGTGCACTCTGCCATCTTCCAATACAGTACAGCCTGGAGTCCCAGAAAAAGAAGACAAAGCCTTCAGAGCCTGGTGACGCTAGGGCCATTGTGCTTATGGCGTCTGATGGCCTGTGGACCTTAGGAGCCCCGGAGAGTGGCTGAGAGGGGTTATCCAGATTCTCTCCAAGTCTGTGTGGCTTTTCCTGAAGTTCTGAAACAAAGTAGTCCCAGGACACGAGCTGGGCAGAGGGCTGGACTCAGCCCCAGACACCAAGCTGCCAGCTCCATTTTAAGCTCTGGTTACTTTTATGAGGAACCTGCTCCCTCCTCCACCTTAGACAAATCTGTCATTGCTCGGGAGGGTTTCAAACTGCAGCCCAGTTTGGCTCCATCCTCCCACACAATCTTTTCCCAGAAGCCTCTGAGGGCCTGGCAGGCACCACCTGGAGAGAGTCGAGAGCCAGTACCCTAGTTGCCGCCTGCCCTGAGCTCAGGAGACCCTCAATACCAGTAGCTGCCCCTTGGGCGGGGAGATAATAAGTGGAGTAGACAGCTGGGGTGGGCGCTAGGTTGAGTTACAGGGTGTTTGTGGGAAGAAGCCTGGGACTAGAAGAGCTCGCTTTAATGGACTTGAAGGTAGGTTCTGGCTTTGAAGCAATCTTTTCTTCAAATGAGTATTTTAGAGGCTAGTTTTGTTGTTGTTATTGGGGGAGGGTTCCCCACAGACAGTGGTTCAGGCAAAGGAAGCTGGTATTTGCCTCACCAGTACCTTCAAGTCCAATGCCAGAAAAATGAATGCTGCAAAGAGGGGGCTCCCCTGCTTGACTCTTAGGCTGTCAATAACAGCCTACCTGCTTTGTCCAGCCAGGAAAGAAACACTTTCCTTTATAAAAGGAACTTCTTGCTCAGTGGGAAACTAATACTTAAGGAAAAGACAGGCCCCAGATTCTTTGTGGCCACACTGTGTTCTCGGAGTCATGCAGGCATCTCTGCAAAGCAACTGCAGTGCTACACATTCAAAATGTGCAATCTTAAAATAAAGCTCATACCAACCTTTTTTAAACACCAAGCCAAAGTACCGCAAGATTCAGCATGAGTCTCTCCTTGTGAGCAACACAGGAAATGCCAGACCGGATTAGGAAAAGTTCTAAGTGACATTGTGTTCTTTTGGGGTGCTGCTCCAGGCCATTCCAAGCATTATGAATATTCGATGTCTGAATAAGGCTTTTCAAAGCCCTTTTAACATCCATTACTTCACTTAGGTTCCTCTATGACCTTGAAAGCAGGCATTATCCCCATTTTACAGTTGAGGAAACTGAGGAAAGCAACCCGTTTCATTACAGCTCATTACTTTCGAAGCCTCTTAACTCCTAGTTAGTGTCTCTTTCTCTGCTCCACTCCACCTGCCAGCGAATCTAGGCTTGGAAGGAAGCCGTGTGTGAGGAGTCAGCAAGACAGACTGTGCTGGCAAGAAAGCTGGGACTAGAAGAAATCTGCAAAGATCATATATATTACAATACGTTGGCCAGCCTCCAGGGGGATGAATCCAGATTGAAGCTCCAAAGTCCCAAAAGGAAGAAGACTGGATTCCTTTCATTGTCTAATGACCCTGTCTGCACCTCTTCCCTGTGAATAACCAACAGTAGTGATAACTTGGTCGGGGGCAGGGGAAGGAAGAGCCTGTGTGATAGCCCTTTATGCCTCTGGAGGTGAACCCACAAAGGATGGGAACTGACTGTTCTTGTCCCTGGACCCAGGAAGGGGAGTCTGCACCTTAAGCTGCACATCCAGGGCCTTAAACCCACGGCATCATGCTGGGGTTTAGAAAGATCCACTGAAACAGTAAAT
Source organism: Pteropus medius (assembly GCF_902729225.1). NCBI lineage: Eukaryota > Metazoa > Chordata > Mammalia > Chiroptera > Pteropodidae > Pteropus > Pteropus medius. The sequence goes on from NW_024349227.1 coordinate 560,309, forward strand.
GGGTGACTTTGCCATCTCAAAGTGTCAAATGATAAAAGACATTATTTTAAGCTTTCTTCCTCTCTCAGATGCGATCCCGTCATGCGGCCAGATCCCACCATGAGATTCACTGTGTGGTTCTGCGTGTTCCAGAGGAGCTATGATATAAGACTGGAAGTCTGCAGCTGGCTTTCTAGCTCCAGCTCCGACTGTAGCTTAATATACTATCTCGAGCAACTCTGAACCTCAGGTTTCTTCATCTGTCCAAGTGAGGGTGCTCAGGGGTGGAGATCAGACTTGGGGCCTTCTGACCTACTAACGTATTCAGAGGCTGAAAACCAGGCTGAGGTACCACCCCGCTCCTTAAATGTATTTCAAAATCATTATTAGCCAGTATGTGCAGGCACCGTACCAATAACTTTATGTGCATCATTTCATTTCATCCTTACAACAAACCAACGGTGAAGCTATACTTATCATCTCTATTTTACAGAGAGAAGAAGGAAGTTCAGGCAGGTGAAGTAGCTGGCACATAGTCATACATGCCAGTTAATGGTAGAACCAAACCAACCCAGCTGGTCCGACTCCGGAACCCCGGTCTTGGAACACCCTAATACTGAGTGTTTACCCTGTGACTGCATTCATCCTTAAAGCCTGATCGCCTGAAATTGCAGCCCTTTGCAAACAAGTCAGGAACTACTTTCTGTCTGTCTGTGCTCGTCTTCCTTCTAGCTTCTTAGGGCTTTCCAGGGTTCAGAGATTGACTGTCTTCTCCCCCTGTGTGTCTGTGTCTCCCGGGTACTGGGTCTCACCTGTGCCGATGGTATCAACTACAGCTCATAGATTCATGTCTCAGAATTCTCTCTCTCCCAGATAGCTCCAGATGGAAGCTCACTGCTCACTGAGTACCAAACTCTCCCCTGCAGCCTCACTCTCTTCATGTCCAAAACTGAGCTCACTGTTCCCTGCCTCGCCTCCACCTGTTCCTCCTCCTTCAATCTCTCCATGAATGCCTTAGTGTAGACTATTGCAAAGCCTTCCAGGAGTTTTCTTTGCTCCCATCTGTGCCTCTTCCAAACTCCCTGCCCCATTTGTTGCCCAAGTTATCCTTCTAGACCAAGATCTGATCAGAGTTGTTCTAACATAGTATCTTCTATGCATTTTTCAACTAATTATTAGTAAGTAATTAGTATGTGTGAAGCTCTAGTTGCTTATTCATTCATTCATTCATTTACTGAGCACCTTCTGCATGGCAAGCACTAGCCTGGGTGTTCCAGTTCAGGCCTGAATAAGACATAACCCCTGCCTTCTCACAACGTGCAGTCTAGTAGAACATGAAATGAGAAGTTCTGTGCGAGTTACCAAGCTCTTAGACATTTCATTATCTCACTTAAACATCCTCACAACCCTGCAAGAAGGTATTTTCCAGGTGAGTAACTGAGGCTGAGTGTTCACAAAGCAAGTAAATGGTAGAATCCGATTTCAAACCCAGAGGCTCTGATTCTGACAATTTTCCATTAAAATTGCTGCCCTTCCTCCAATGACCCCCCAGTGCCTACAACAGGTATTCCAGACTCCTGAGTGGATCCTTCAAGGCCCATCGCAACACATGCCCAGCCCGCAGTTCACACCCACCTCCAGTCGCAACCAAGCATCCCTCATATAATTGCACAAAATTCGATTCACTTTCGCAGCAGCCGCCCTGCCCTCTTGTGGTTTTGCTTTTGCCTGTCAATATTTTCCTCCTATGTCCTCCCAACTTCCTGACACATATTTGCCAATAATGATCACACCCCCACACCTTCCCCTGCCTCTCAGAAGTGACCTTTCCCAGATGTCCTCTCTGGGTTGCATCTTAAGAATGCCACCCTCCACCTTGAGAGCAGCATTTGACAGCGTGAAACCGGCTGTGCACAGCAGAGAGCTCAATTTCTCCCCAGATGACTTCCTGTTGTAAGAGGTACATGGCTGCACGCCACTTAGGTTAGATTCACAGGAGATTCACTTTCTTGAGACTGCTAGACCACACTGCACTTCTCTTGCTTGGCTGTCAGGCTAGGAGCTTCGATAGGGCCCTGACAAAGACAATGAAGGCAGTTAAATTAGCCATACCAAGCGCAGAGGCCCTGAAGAGCTCATGCTGAGCCAGGAGTCTGCCTTCTAATTATACTCCTTTAGGGAGACTAGAAAAGCACAAAAGGTATATCTGATCAACAATTCCATCCCCTAGTGTCCCTCTCTAGGCAAGGCCAGTCCTCCAATGGCCAGGGCAGCATGATCATCGATGTGAAAAGTAAACAACTCTTACACTCCTACACATATTAGAGCTTAATCCCTCCTCGGAGCCAGGATCTCCTAACTGGGAGGCCTTTCTGCTCTGCCTGATCAGAAATGAGCCCTGGTGGGTTGGTCTGAGCTGGTCAGATAGGCCTTGGGGCGGCTCCCGTGAAAGGCAGCTCCTGTGAAAGGCAGCTTGTCTAGTGCTGTCGAATCACTGACAGCTTTGGCCAGCACTTCTGACTTGTAGAGTGTGAAGGGAAAACTGTGGAGGGAGAAGCAGTGGTCCCAGATGTAGGCAGCATGGAGAGAAAGGCTGGGGAATGGCTCCATCATTTGGCACATGTGGGTGGGCTGGCAGTAAATAAGATAAAATGGAATCATAAAATATATTCAATTAATCCAAAAGAAGGCAGAAAAAAAATTAAAAAGGGAACAAAGAAAAGATAGGACAAACAGAAAACAAACAGTAACACAATAGACTTAAATCTATTTCAATAGACTTAAATCTGTTTATATCAATAATCACATTAAATGCAACTTATCTAAATAACCCAACTAAAGGGCAGAGATTTTCAACTGGATTAGAAAAACAAGATTCAACTATTTGCTGTCTACAAGAAATGACCTTTAAATATAAAGACACAAATAGCCTAAAAGTAAAAGGTTGGATAATGGTAATCAAAAGAAAGCTGGAGTGGCTATATTAATAACAGACAAAGTAGATTTCAGAGTAAAGAACATTACCAAGGATAAGAAGGTTATTTCATAATGTAAAAGAGTCAATTAATCAAGAGGACATAATAATCCTAAATGTTTATGCACTGAATAAAGGAGCTTCAGAATGCAGGAAGATAGAAATGTATGGAGAAAGGGGCAAATCCACAAATATACTTGGAGATTTCAACACTCCTCTCTCAATAATTAATAAAAGAAGAGCACCTGCTCAACAAATGTTAGCTACTGTTGTTATCAATCACAATTCAATTTGATAAACATCTATGGAGCATTTCGGAAGAGACCCAGGCCCCCAAATTCCCTGAGAGCAGAGTGCAGGTATCTATCTAGAGCATTTGTTAGGGAGGCGGGGGCCAGGGCTACCCTCCGGAGGTACAGGCCCCGCCCCCAGGCTCCCTACTTCTTGCTCCCTGGCTCCCCCGTGTGGTAGTTCTGGATTCAGCACGTGGCCGCTAGGCTGAGGGCTCGCTCCGGACTGGCTCCAAGCGCTTCCCCCTCTGAAGGGGACTGGAAAGGCGGAATCTCCAGTAAGGAGGCAGTGGCGCGACTGCGGGAGGGAGCACAGGCTGGGAGCCAGGAAACTCAGCTCTCCACGCCAGCTGAGTCACCGCTCAGAGGCTGCAGGGGCTGAGGGAGATGGTTCCAGAGGGGCCCTCTGCTAAGGAATGACAGCGGGGCAGCGGGGAGGGCGGGACATAGGCAGAAAGGCATCAGCGACTTGCGGGGCTGAAACACCAGCAGGCCAAGCTGGGCCACTCTGGAGCTTTGGAAGCCATCCGTCCCTGCGGGGAATGGGGACCGGGTCTTGGTCTTTTTTATCTACAGAGTAGAGCAATAACTTGGGCTGCAAAGGAGAGGATGATGGTTGTCTTGTAACAATAAGTGCCTCCCCAAACCATAAAGCCATAGTGTCCTAGTTTTACATCCAGGAGTAACCTATCTTTCTAGTATTTTGGAGAGTTCGCAGAGCCAGACGATGAAGGGTTTCTCATGCTAATCCAGATTTGGATTGAATTTGAGGGCCACTGAGGGTTTTCATCACAGGGGTGACATGATAAAAAAAAAAAAAATCCAGTAAGGCCATTAGAGGCACCAGAGGCAGCCTTGGAAGTTACCAGCCAACATTTACCCCTCATCTGCTCATACTGTCACATACCTCTTCTCATGGCAGCCTCACGACAGCCCTGCCTAGAGAAGCTAGGAGGCTTGTCCTGGGTCATATACCAAGTACGTTGTCTACACTCTGGGTTAGAACCTAGCTCTTCTGTCACCCAGGCCAGGGGTCTTTCTTTTTTTTTTTTTTTAAGAAAATAATTACTGGGTGATGAGTACACAATGCAATATATAGATGATGAATTATATCGTACGCTTGGAACTTATAATCTGATTAACCAATGTCACCCCAATAAATTTAGTAATAATTTAAAAATAAATAAATATTATGTTAAAAAAATATTTATTGCCTTTTAAAAATATTATACTGGAAACACGTGACAGCATCTGGTTATTCAAACAGCACCAAAGTGCACAGCAAAAGTTAAAAGTGAAATCTCTTCCAAGGGTAGGCTGGCCATCATCCAGGCCCTTGTTCTGTGTTCACATACACAGACGCATGCACACATATATGTACAATATATATATATGCTGTTGAATGACTTGTTTTCACTTGACACCATATGTAAGTACCAGTACCTATGGATCCATCTGTCCCTTGGAAGAGTGTGGATGGCTGGCATTTCCTTTCCTGCTCCCCCTGGAGCTCCTTCCACTGCTCACGATGCCCCTTAGGCACCAGCTGGACCCAACACCCTGGTAGATCACCGAAAACAGTAGACTCTCTAGACGGCATTTCCCACTAATGACGCCGAGGATTTTAGAACAGTACCTGGCTCAATAAATATGTGCATAAGGAATTTGAGGCAGCCTTTAGACGCACATTTTTCTTTTAATTTTAGAGGTTAAGGATTAATTTAATGTGTGTCAGGAAAATATCCTAAGTACTTTAAACAGCGATTCATGGATTTTTAAAAAAATCCTTAACATAAGTTTATTTAAGTTTAATAAAATGAATCCGTTTAAAGAGAAATACTAAGTAAATAACAGCCCAGGAAGAACATGGATATGGCCAGAATCCTAAGTGGAAAGTGCCTGAGTGAGGCTTGGGAGCTGCTGTGGGAGGGGCAGGACTTTGCAGCCAGGGACTTGGGAGCCTGGTTTCTAAGCGCTGCTCCTGTATTCTGGAGGGCCAGGAGGAGGGGGAAGGAATTGGCCCTGCTGGACATGAGAAGGTTCGATCCCTGGCTATAAGTGATCTGAGTGCAGGAAAGAGTGCTTACGTTTTTTCTTGTCATTTGCATTCCACGTACCAAGAAAAGTGGCACCAAAGGCCAAAGGGACAGAGCTGCTAGGATCCCCCTGGACTACAGTGGGTTATAATAAGACCCAACAGTTTGGGGCAAGGACTTCCTCCCTTAGGGTCTACCTTCCAAAGGCAATGAAAGGACTGGACCAAACCAGCAGAGGTCTAACTTCATCCTGAGGGTGCTGGGGAGCCTGGGGTCTTTTTCATCACAGAGGTGACATGGTAAGAGCACCCTTAAGGTCACTTGAAGTATAAAGCCTCTAGGGGATGCCTCCAAATAAAGGGATGGCAGCTGTTTTGGCAATTTATTGTGGTCTTTAGCCAATGGCACCCATGTTCGCTAGGAAACAGGCTTAAACTGAAGAAAGGATCTGGAGTAGATTTGAAGGACATTAGCTAGGTCAACAATGGGTGCCCAGGGGAAAAGTCAGACATCATAGACCTTGGAGATCTCCAGGAAGAGACTCTGAAACAACGGATTCTGTGTCTGACAAAAGCACAGGCAGCTACCAGCTACCCTTCTTCAGTTTAGCTGCCCTAGCCAGACACACGCACACAACCACACATGGCCTTGTGAGTGCAGCTAGGGGTTCTGAGCCCATCTCTGTCCCCTCGCACACCTGCCCCTTCTTCCTCCCTCTTGACCTCCCTCTGGCATGACAGAGAAGATAGCTAGAACCTTGAGATTACTGTTTTTCAAAAGTTGAGGCCTAATACTTATCTATAGAATGATCTCAATCAAGTTTTGAAAAATGTATGAATGTACAGGAAGAAAAAATAAAGAGTGTTAATTAACAGTTCTCTTTGGATGGACGCCACCAAGCTGAGACCTTCTAACAGCCATATGTCCCCAAACTAGCTGAGCACAGACCAAGGCCCTGGCCACAAAGTCCCCTAGGAAAAGGGCATGTGCACAGTAGCTTAGCTAGCCCAGGTGACAATGTCAAGGTGAAAGAAACTCCATCCTTGTATTTAACAGAAAATCAAGCCAAGGCGGAAATCAGCACAAATAAGCTTTTTAGAAAAGGCAAGCGAGCCTGGAGCAGGGCCCAGGTTTTATTGATAGAAGGCGAGGCCCTGCCCCGCTTGTGCTGAAGCATGCAGTCAGGCCTGTCCAAGGCAAACACGGCAGCCCTCCCCAGCCTCCGGGAGCCAACCCCATTCCAGGCTGTTAGCTGGCGGGGGGCCGGCTTGCACCCACAGGGGACTCTTGGCACCTATATGTTTCTATGTGGTTCTTTCTATAGGTCAGTGTGGTTCTAGACACGGCCCTGATTCAGCTTGCCGGAGGGTTCCCCAAGAGGGAAAGAGGGTCGCTCTGCTTTCAATTATCTAGACTTGGAAGCACCTGTTCCCTGCTAATGTTCTGAGGATGAGGCGAGGTATACAGCAAACCCCAGGCCCCGCCTTTGGCCCACCACACCTGGAAGCTGGCTAACCCTCTCTAGGCCAGGGTTTCTCAACCTTGACACTGTTGACATTTTGGGTCAGATGATTCTTTGTTGTGGGGGCCTTTTCTATGCACTATAGGATGTTTAGCAGCACCTCTGGCCTCTACGCACCAGATGCCAGCAGCAAACCCCTAGTTGTGAGAACCAAAAATGTCTCCATAAACTGCCAAATGTCCCCTGGAAAGGGGGAAAAATCACCCCCTTTGAGACCTGCTACTTTAGAAGAAGGAACGGAGACCCAGAGAGGAGACCCAGAAAGTAGATGGGGGAGCAGGCTCCAGGATGGGGGATGGGTAGAGTCAACGAGAGCAGAAAAAAGAGAGACTTGGCAGCTCCCAAATGGGACAGAAAATTGGGAAAATAAAGAGCAAATGTTTAAATAAGATTTTTAGGAAACGTTGCTATATGGTGTGCTATGTAACTTCCCTTTTCCATCTCCTAAGGAACATATTCAGCAAAAATCTGTCATTCACCAGGGCTTTGGGAGTCAGCTTTGTGTCCCCTCCTTTCCCCGCCCCGCCCCTCCACCTGGATGTTGATCTTGTGCATCACGGTCAGAAAGAGCCTATGGATGGCCATTTGGGGCCGAACCCCGATTGCCCAGCTTTTCTCAGATTCTCTTCAGGAAATAACCGGTCATCTAGCACCTATATTGTCTCTCCTAGAATCCTGAGCTTTTCCCTCAAAAACATAGGATTTATTTGGTTATTTATTTGCTTGCTCCCCTACTCTACTGCAAGGGCAGGGGTCATGCCTGTTTACTTCATCACTAAGTCCCTGGCATTCCTGGGCTGGCACATAGTCAACATTCAAAACATATTTCTTGAATGAATAAATAGATGATGTCCTGAGACACTTACTTCCTTGACCAGCAACCTTCGACATTAGAGTGCAGATCAAATGTCACCTCCTCTGGTTTTTTCCTCCCTGATTTTTCCTAACAGAAACAATTGCACTGTGTACTCAAAACACTTGATTCATATTTTTATGGCAACATGCATCACAGTATATACTATTTGGTTGTATTCTGCCTCCTCTTCTAGAATGTAAGGTCTCTGAAGACAAATACTGTGATATATTATTATCTTCACTCTCATCAGTGCTTGGCACACAGATGTAGAGAAATAAGTGCTTGTTTGATGTAAAAGTCAAAAAAAAAAAAATGCTCTCCTGTTGCCCTTCCAAATCCTAGACATCAGAGTTCAGACACATCCTGGTTCAAGCGCCTTGGCAAAGCCCAGAACCAAGAGCTGCTGTGGGGATCAATTTCCTGGTCCTTTAACACCGGGAAAGAACACATGCCCAGCTCCTCTGAAGTTGATCTGGCCTGGCTGGCAGCCCCAACATCCCCACTGCCCCAGGGCTATGAGGCCTCAAAGGAGCTTGAGGAGCCTTCTCCAGGACCCCTATTACTCCTACCCATACCAACACCTCTGGCTCACAGCCCTAGGCCAAACCAGGTTCGGTGGGGGACTTCTAAGTAGCTACAGACTTCTCTTCATCACTGTTTCTGTTCCATCCCCCCAGTCTTTTGGAAAAGGGTGTGTGATATTGAGATTTACAATAAGAAATACATATTTGGTCTTTGTACAGTTTCAGGCACAGAGCTCCTAAAACCCTTGGAATTTCCTAAGTGATGAGAGCTACCAAGGTGTCTCTTGTTATGTTAATGAAGCGACTTTTGGACCCCACCTAAAGATGGGGTGTAGCCGGCAGGAGAACCTACCACGTGATTAAAAGGGTTGGAAATTTCAGCTCCACCCCCATGACCTCCAGGAGGGGAATGGGGCTGGAGGCTGAATTAATCACTAATGGCCAATGATTCAATTAATGATGTCTATGTAATGAAGTCTCCATAAAAACACAAAAGAATGGGGTTCAGAGAGCTTCCAGGTCGGTGAACATGTGGAGATTCAGGAGGAGAGGTGCGTGAGGAGAAGGTATGGAAGCGCTGCACCCCTTCCCACATACCTTGCCCTACGCGTCTCCTCCATCTGGCTGCTATATCTTTCTATAATAAACCGTTGATCTGGTAAGTAACATGTTTTCCTCAATTTTGTGAGCTGCTCTAGCAAATTAATGGAGCCCAAGAAGGGAGTGGTGGTAACCTCCAATCTATAGCCGGTTGGTAGAAACTCAGGTGACAATCTGGAATTTTAATTGGCCTCTGAAGGTGGAAGAGCACATGCAGAGTGTCAGAATTGGGTTGAATATTAAGACGCCCAGCTGGTATCAGAATTGCTTTGGTAGTATGGGAAAACTCCACACGCGCACATCAGAAGTGGGTGCAGAATCCGAGTGTGTGTCCGTGAACTCCACCTGGCCAGACGGAGACCTCAAGATCTAGCACAGGTGGAATATTCATGCCACCTCCTGCTCACCAGAGCTCCTGTGAGAGACAGTGGAGCCCAAGACACCTGCAAAGGCTATTCCCAGCCTGGTCCTCAAGCCTTGCTGCCTACCTGGCTGAAGGTCGGAGTGAGGGTGCTTTCTGGAGAGGGTCTGTTCCGGGATGGGCCTTCCTGCTGACTGCAGTCCAGCTGGATCAGATTGCGGCACTCCGGGTGGCAGGTGAATTTACAGTCTGGAGGGAAAGAACCACAGGGGGAATGAGAGGCCAGGCTTCCCAGAGAAAAACTTTGGGAGAATCCATTTAGCCCCAGGAGGGAAGAACATGCGAGAGAGTAGTGGAGGGTGAGAGAACATGACACAACACCCTGCTCTACCTGCCACCACAAATGGTGAAAGTTAACAAGGGCTTTAGAGGCATGCCTCGGTTCAGCTCCAAATCTCTGCGATAAAGTGAATCTCACAATAAAGCAAGTCACACAAGTGTTTTGATCTCTCAGTGTATATACAAGTTATGTTTACACTATACCATATCTATTAAGTATGCAAAAGCATTATATCTAAGAAACTGTACATGTATTAATTTAGAAATACTTTATTGATTTAAAAAAAAGCTAACCATCATCAGAGCCTTCAGTGAGTTGTAATTTTTTTGCTGGTGGAGGGTCTTGCCTCAACATTGATGGCTGCTAACTCATCGGTGTGGTGGTTGCTGAAGGTTGGGGTGGCTATGGAAATCTCTTAAAAAAATAAGTAAATAAACTTTGCCACATCGATTGACTCTTCCTTTCACCATTGATTTCTCTGTAGCATGTGATGCTGTTTGATAGCATTTTACCCACAGAACTTTTTTCAAAATTGGAGTCAATACTCTCAAACCTTGCAGCTGCTTTAACAACTAAGTTTATGTAACATTCTCAATCCTTTGTTGTCATTTCAACAATCTTCACAATCTTCAGGAGTAGATTCCACTTCAAGAGTGGTTTCCACTAAAGAAACCACTTTCTTTGCTCATCCATTAGAAGCAATTCCTTATCCTTTAAAGTTTTATCATAAGATTGAAGCAATTCGGTCACATCTTCAGGCTCCACTCTTAATTCTAGTTCTCTTGCTATTTCAACCACATCTGTAGTTACTTCCTCACGAAGTCCTGAATTCCTCAGTCATCCATGAGAGTTGGAATCAACTTTTTCCAAACTCTTGTTAATGTTGATATGTTGACCTCTTCCCATTAATCACAAATATTCTTAATGGCATATAGAATGGTGAATCCTAGACATGGTTCCATAATGTAGTGGTTAGCACATCTGCTTTACATGCAGAAGGTCCTGGGTTCATGCTCTAGTGGAGCCATGGTCCATGGTCTATGGCCATGCCACCCTGAACAAGCCCGATGTCTGATCTCGAAAGCTAAGCAGGATCGGGCCTGGTTAGTACTTGGATGGGAGACCACCTAGGAAGACCAGGTGCTATAGGCATAAATAATAATAAATAATAAAAAAATAGAATGGTGAATCCTTTCCAGGTTTTCAATTTACTTTGCTTAGATCCATCAGAGAATCACTATCTATGGCAGCTATTGCCTTACAAAATGTATTTCTTAAATAATAAAACAAACTTGAAAGTTGAAATTACTCCTTGATCCATGGGCTGTAGAATGGATGTTGTGTTAGCATCAGGCATGGAAACAACATTCATCTCATTGTACATCTCCATCAGAGCCCTTGGTGACCAGGTGCACTGACAGTGAGCCATAATATTTTGAAAGACATTTTTCCTGAGCAATAGGTCTCAGCGGGGGGGCTTAAAATATTCAGTAAACCATGATATAAAGAGATGTACCATCATCTAGGCTTTGTTGTTCTATGTATAGAGCACAGGCAGAGTAGACTTTACATAACTCTTTAGGGCCCTATGATTTTTCAGAATGGTAAATAAGCACTGGCTTCAACTTAAAGTTACATTAATGCAACTTAAAGCTGCATTAGCCCCTAACAAGTGAGTCGACCTGTCCTTTGAAGCTTTGAAGCAAGGCACTGACTTCTCTAGCTGTGGAACTCCTAGATGACATCTTTTCCCAATAAAAGGCTGTTTTCACCCACATTGAAAATCTGTTGTTTAGTGCAGCCACCTTCATTAATTATCTTAGCCAGATCTTCTGGATAACTTGCTGTAACTTTTACATCAGCACTGGCTGTTTCACTTCATACTTTTATGTCATGAAGACAGCATCTTTCCTTAAACCTTACGAACCAGCTTCGAACATTTCTTCTACAGCTTCCTCACCTCTCTCAGCCTTCACAGAATTGGGGAGAGTTAGGGCCTTGCTCTGGATTAGGCTTCGGCTTAAGGGAATGTTGTGGCTGGTTTGATCTTCTCTCCAACTTCTAAAACTTTCTCCATATCAGTAATAAGGCTGTTTCACTTTTTTATCATTCATGTTTCATTGAAGTAGCATTTCTAATTTCCTTCAAGAACTTTTTCTTCACTTTCTCAGCCTGGCTTACTGTTTGATTCATGCGGCTTATCTCAGCTTTCGACATGCCTTTCTCACTAAGGTTAATCATTTCTAATTTTTGACTTAAAATGAGAGATGTGTAATTCTTCCTTTCACTTGAACACTTAGAGGTCATTTTCAGGTCATTAACTGACCTAATTTCACTATTGTTGTGTCTCAGGGAATAGGGAGGCCCAAGGAGAGGGAAGGAGACGGGAATGTCTGTCTTATATGGGTGCAGTTCATGGCATCCCAAAACAATTACAATAGTAATATCGCAAATCACTGATCACAGATCACCATAACAAATGCAGTAATAATGAAAAAGTTTGAAATATTGAGAGAATTACCAAAATGTGACACAGGGACATGAAGTGAGTAAATGCTGTTGGGAAAATGGCACCAACAGACTTGCTCGAGCCAGAGTTGCCACAAATGTTCAATTTGTAAAAAACGCAATATTTGCAAAGCACAATAAAACAAGGTATGCCTGTACACATTTGCAAACTGTTTTCCCCTCCATTATTTCGTATGACCTTGCAATCATTATTATTGCCACTTTACAGACAGGAAATTGGGGCCTAGGGACTCTAGTGACTTTTTCAAGGTCAGGTTATTTGGCTTCAGACTGGTGCTCTTTCTACTAATTTATATGAATTTAATCACCAGGGACCAGGGATCCTTGGGGAAGGACTTAACTTTTCTGGGCCCCATTTTGTCTGTCAGTCTGCAAAATATAGATCACAGCAGCCCCGCTTGGTACGCAGGATGTTTATAGTTACAGGTCTTCACAAATTAAAAGTGCCTCCACAGACAAAGGCTGCAGGAAAAGCTGTTACCTGTCTGAACTGCCCCATCTCTAAATGTGGGGGTGGCCTCTCTAACCCAGCTGAGACAGCCTGTAGACCACATTCCAAATCAGGAGTTTGCGGGGAAACACACATTTCACAGACAATGTTCATTTCCATGGAAGCAGGACTTAATGACCATTGTTGAAAAGAGCCTCGGGGACTACATTAGAGATGGGGAAACTGAGGCCCAGAGAGGTAAAACGAGGTGGCCAATTACACACAGCTCGGTGACAGAGCTGGCTGCTAGTAGCTTTCAGGTTCCTCAAGGACTCTCTCTCTGGAGCCTCCTTGGCAGAAGGGAGGTAAAGTGGAAGGGGGCAGGGGGACGAGCTTGGGTGAGCAGAGTTTGTGGCAGGGGGACACAACAGCGTGGACTTGTTTGGATACCTGGGGACAAGGGGATAACTTTGGACTGATGAAGGCTTAGCCTCCTGACACTCTTTTCCTCCCTTTTAACAAACTCCAAAGTCAGCACGTTTAGACTCTCTTTTGAAAGCTGCCACAGCAGACTCTATCTCGGGGTGGGGAAGGGGACCTCTTCTCACTGTTTTAGGAGTTTTAGAATCAGATCCCTATTCTCCCCAGCTGCCCGCTTCCCTTACACCCTCAAAGATGAGCACCTGGCCACATTCCTTACACAGATTTTGCCGCTAACATCTTCAGGGGAGGCCCCTGACAAATGCAGGGGCACAGAGAGATGATTTCACGGTCCTGCAACCTTCTGACTCAGTGGTCTGAAGCTCCCGACCACATCTGCGATGGCATTTAGAAGCTCTGCTGCTCAAATCCCTCATGTCCACTGATGTCCCCACCTTCACACCCCGCCTTGCCTAGGCCTTCCTGACTCTCCTACTAGAAGCCACGCTCTCACCTGGAGACGGAACGGGTGAAGCCAGTTCTCTGAGGCATGGACTATACACCGGCAAGTGCCCACATGCTTTTCGGGGCCCCCCAGTGGGAGATCCTCACTCCTAGTGGGGGAAGGGCACAGGAGGGGTGTGCAGGCCAAGTCGCCCCTGCCTGCAGTACCCAGAATCACTAGGGCTTTGATAAGGCGGCACTGAGGCCAGGGCCCACACAGAGCAGCACTGTTTGGGCTCTGCTCCGGATACACACCTGGAGAGCTCTGGCGGCCCTCTGAGCATGAAGAATGCTCAGGGGGTGCCGAGAAGTGGAAATGCAGAGGAGGAGGAAGGATTGGAAGCTCTCCCAGCTCTGTGGCCAGCAAGTGCTGCCACCAGCCCTCGAAGGGGACAGCATCTTAGGAGAGGGGAAGGTCCTCCAGCCTCCTCTCAGCAACTTGTACTGTTGACACAGGTGCATCTGATTTTCTCGATTTCCCTCTCCCTCTCCTTTCCTTCCTCTCCCAGTTCTGTTTTATTCTGACACACACATCCCCTGAAAACAGCAGCAAAATCTCAAAAAGATTTTTTTTTTTCTATCGACCTGATGCTAAGCTGGACAGAACTAGGAAACAGAAGATTCCAAGAGGAATGTTTCGGGATTTTTTAAAAAGCGCCTTGAACACCAATGACTCTGTTCCAACAGACACCATGTAATCCCAGACTGGAGCAAAACCATGGGTGTACATCATGACAGCCCCCCCTAAATGCCAAGTCTGGGGCTTCTAGGCCTGTAGAGGTGAAGTCAGAGCCAACGTGCCCTCCTCCAAACACAGAAGCAAGTCCCACAGACCACAACTAGTAGCTGCAGGCCTGACATGCTCTGAGTGGGGACACCCAGGTGAAACCCTAAGGCTGGGTCGAGTCTCACTGGGACCCAGTGGGTACGCCCAAAGGCCACCTTCCCCTCGAGGCAGCTTATCACGAGGTGCTGCTGAGCCAACCTCTACCCTTGGCATCTATTGTCTTCCTCAGACTTCGGCTGGTACTCAATCCGGATAAGGAAAGAGAGAGGGACTTTGGGTGACACAGGGCCACACAGGCCCAGGAAGGGCTCTCCTTCCCCGGAGAGCAGCAACAGCACGTTTGGCAGAAGCTTCGATGTCTTCAGCATGGACTGCCCTGTGCCCTGTGCTCACTCGAGGGTGAAGATGATTAAACAGGAGGAAGACTCAGGCTAGCCGGGCAGACAGGACACACATGTGCAAAGACAACTTATGAGCGAGACGGCGCAAAGCAGGGGCGCATCTCAAGGGAAGTCTTTTCAGAGGACAAAATGCCTGCCAGCCACAGCAGTCGGAGAAGACTTCGTGCCACAGGAGGCTACGGGGCGCTTAAAGAATGGATCAGACTCCGGTGACTCCTGTCCCTCATTGCAGGGGCCAAGAGGAGGCAGGGAGCTGTGACATTACAGAATAGATAGGACAAGGATCTCCCCCATGAGAGGCAGCAAAAGATTAGGGAGCAAGATCCTAGGTTCTGACTGTTGTGTCTTAGGGAGAACTGGCATCTCTTGACCTTTTTATTGTCATCTGTAAAACCGAACTGCCCATCCTTCCCTCCTAACTATAGGCTCTGTCTCGAATGTTTTGAGGGGAAAAAAAACGTGCTTCCAGCTGGAGCCTATGGAAATAGAAGAAGCAACTGTAGGGAGGAATGATGGAAACAAACCACAAGAGGGCCCTTCTCCGAGGAGCCAGGAAGGAGGGAAGGCTCCGAGGGCTCACCCTCAGCTCCCAGACTCTCTGCTTCTGAGCTGCTGAAACGAAGCACCATGAACTGCGTGGCTTAATACTGAAACTTACTGTCTCTCAGTTCTAGAAGCTCAAAGTCTGAAATCAAGTTGTCGGCGGGGCCACATTCCCTCTGAAAAATGTGGGGGAGACTCCTTCTTTGTTCCTTCCGAGCTGCTGATGGTTTGCTGGCAATCTCTGGTCTTTCTTGGCTTGCAGCTGCATAACTCTTTCCATGGCCTTCTTCCTGTGTGCCTCTGTCTTCACATGGTCATCTTCTTATAAGGACACCAGTCATACTGGATTAGGGGACCAGTGCTTAACTAATTACACCTGGAACTACCCTCTTTCCAAATCAGGTCATATTCTGAGGTCCTGGAGGTTAGGACCCAACATAGCACAGACCCACGGCCACAGTGGGAACCCAGAGCCCCTGGGTCCAAACAGATGGGGGTTTCTCACCGAAGATTTCCAGAGACCAGCAGCAGACGGGCAGAGGATGGGGCCAGGGGGTACAGAGCTGAGGCCAGGACCGCTTGTCTACCTCCACCAGCCCCGCTTCTGGCCTTCCCGGTTCCCAAAGGTCATTGTCAAAGTCACCATCTCAAACAAGGGGGTCAGACCCAGAGGCCATCACAACCTATGGCCAGAGATGGCATTCCTTCCTCCACTTCGGCACAGAGGAGATGAACCCAGCAGACAGAACTATCTGTGCAAGAAGATTGTTTTTCCAAAACACAGAAGCAACAAACCTCCCCTTAATCCCCAAGGCTGCCAAAGTGAGTTCCTGCTTCACCTCTCCACCCAGTTGCCCTCACCATACACACACACACATGCACACAATCTGCTGCATAACCCGAGATGCTAATTTTCTGAACCGGAGGCATTCCATTGATAAAGATCTCTCAGGCCCTTTCACCTAGACCTAATGCAAGATCCCAAGATAACATGAAGCTTTCCACCTAACTGCCCCCTCCACCAGCTGGAGCCGAGGTATGGGGTAAGGGTGG
Organism: Pteropus medius; assembly: GCF_902729225.1. Classification (NCBI taxonomy): domain Eukaryota; kingdom Metazoa; phylum Chordata; class Mammalia; order Chiroptera; family Pteropodidae; genus Pteropus; species Pteropus medius. The sequence continues at coordinate 576,458 of NW_024349227.1, forward strand.
GGGAGGTACCCAGGAGCCAGAGTCTGTTTTACAGTGAGCCCACAGGCCTCCCTTGCAGTCACTCCCAGGTCGGTGAAGAGCAGCAACTCACCCCACATGGCCAAAGCCACTTCGGAAGCCTGAGGGAAAGCATGACGGCCTCTGAGTCCAGGAGCCCTACACCATTCTCCGGGCACCCAGGCCTTCTGGGAGAAGGCCTTACCACCTTCCACATTCCCCCTTCAGGGACCTGGCTGTTATGTCGTATAATGGAACGAGAATAGACCCTGAGGAAGGGCTGGCCGCCAGTCACTGTTCAACCAACTCCCTGAACTTGGCGAGTTATTGAACTTCTCTGATCATTAATTTCCTTAGCTATAAAGTGGGAATAATAGCAGTTTGTAGGGCTGCCATGTGAATTAAATGTGCTTCTTAATGTAAAGCTTCACATGGAGGCCCCAGTTCGAGCCCCATCCCCACGCCCCCTCCCACCACCCACTATGTGGATTCCCTCCCGCCCTCCCGAGTTCCTGGTGGGAAAGCTTGGTCTCACCAACCTTCTCCCAGCTAATCATTTCCAAAACAAGCACACGAGTAGCTTTTAGTTTTCAAATAATTCTGTTCTTAGGCACTACAGAGAAATCTGCAAAAACAATTTGGAAAATGACAACATTACAAAAGTTTTCTAAAAGCAAGAGTAAGGATTGTCCTGATCTTCCCGAGCAAGTCAGTGGGGACAGTCCTCAATCTCAGGGACCCTGCCTTGGCTCCTTTCTCAGCTATTTCTTTGAGAGTCCCCCATTCTTGTGCTGGAGGTCACTCCACTGGAGACCAGTGACAGCTACTTAGTGACAGCCCAGAGCCGTCTATCACTCTCTGCACCCATCTGTCCCAGGCCGGCCAGGACCCGCCCCACCCCACACCGTACCCGCTCCCCCATCCCCACGCCCTGCCCGCCTTCATCCTCAGGCCTATCTGTGCACACCCCATCGGCACCCACTGACCTTCCTCCAGACCTCCACGGAGTCCTGATGCATCTTCAGCCCTCCGCTGAAGCCCTACCCCAGGTCACCTGCAGAGGGGAGGTGCCAGGTGTACATGGAGACTGGAGAGGGGAAACCCCACTCCCACCTCGAAGGGGCACCTCTGCCTGCCCAGGACTTCTTTCCTCCATGCCTTCCTGCCTATTCCCCCACAATATCTGAACTTCTAAGGTCCTTCTCTAATTTCAGAAAAGAACATTGTTAATCAAAGTCGGAAATTCCAGTATTAATGAGGATGTAGGTAAACGAGAAAGTTCTTGCCTTATTGGTGGGACCGATTTCCTAAAGGAATTTATCCCGAGTATATATTTGTTTGCATCTAAATATGTCTTCATTAAAATGTTCATCATTTATGACAACAAAATGCTAGAAATACCCCACATCCATCCACAGGGAACCCATTAGAGTTATGACATATTTTTAAATAAAATATTATTTAATAATTATATAAGATGATGTAGATTAATATTAGTCAACCTGGAAAGAGATCCACAAGCATATCATTAAAGAGAAAAATGTTGTGTCTTATGGTCCTGATTATACAAAAATATACACATACCTATGTATACATCATACAGAGTGATATTTAGAAAGGTGATATGCTTGCTCTGAGTGATGAGATTTCAAGTGCTTTTCCTTTTTTTCCGGTGTCTAAATTTTTATAATGAACATATATTCTTTACTAGCAGGAAAAAAATCACACACAGAAAAGGAACAAGGAAAAATCATTGTGATGACAATGGGTACCATGGCTCACAACCTACAATACGCCAGACACTTGATATGATTTTATATAATCAATATATATTGATTATAAATTTGGTGTTTATTATATAAACACGTGCCTGTGTGACACACGTTTCTACTCCTCTTTTCTAAAATGAGTTTACTTTTGAGAGCAGTTTTAGGTTAACAGCAAAATTAAGCAGACATATACAGAGTTCCCGTATGCCCCTGTTCCCCAAACACGAACAGCCTCCCCCAGTATCGACCACCACCAGAGTGGTACATCATTTACAACTGATGAACCTACCTCGATACATCATTATGACCCAAAGCCCATCATTTACCTTAGGGCCACTCTTGGTAACGTACATTCTATGGGTCTGGACAAACGTACAATGACATGTATCCACCATTATAGTATTGCACAGAGTAGTTTCACTTCCCTAAAAATCTCCGCGCTCCATCTGTTCATCCCTTGCCCCCACCCTCAGCCCCCGGCAAACGCTGATCTTTTTATTGTCTTGAGAGTTTTGCCTTTTCCAGAATGTGTTATAGTGGGAATCATACAGAGGGTAGACTTTCAGATTGGCTTCTCCTACTTGGTAATATGCATTTAGGGCTCCTCCATGTCTTTTTATGGCTTGACGGCTCATTTCTTTTTAGTGCTGAATAATATTCCATTGCCTAGATGTACCACAGTTGATTTATCATTCACCTACTGAAGGACATCTTGGTTGCTTCCAAGTTTGAGCAATTATGAATAAGACTGCTGTAAATATCCACGTGCAGGGTTTTGTGCGGACGCACTCCCAGCTCCTCCTTCGGCCTGCCCCTGCTCTAGAGGTGAGGAAACTAAGACTTGGAGAGGTTAAGAGACTCGCTGAGAGCCTCCAGATTCGAGTGAAAATCCATCGCATCTGGCTGCTTCTCAATAGCCCAGTTTTCTGGGAAACCTTCTTCGGAGCTGCCACCTCCCCTTGGCCCTGGTCCCACTTACCCTGCACTGCTTGGGGCTGGGGATGGGCTGCATCAGGGATAGAGGTCAGGGTGGCCCAGGGCCAGAACAGAGCACAAGTTGAAGGGATCTGAGTAGGAGTTCGCTTTTTCTTCTGCCCTAGCAGGTAACAGCAAGAGTGTCCCTCCCCGAGGCCTCTGCCTCATCCTGGAAGAGCCAGTTCATAGCTACTGTCCTAGCCCAGCAAAGCTGCTCAGCCTGGGAGCTTCAGACACCACCCCTACTGTCTGCCAGCTCTGGATTGGTCTCAGAGCGTGACCTCCCCTTCGTCTCTGGGACGCCACAGCTGGGAGACTCTGAACTACTTGGGCAGCAGCCAGAGATTCCTGCACTGAGCAACCTGCGCAGCTTCACCAGAAAGGCTAGCTCCTCAGCCAAGGTCAAGACCATGGGTAGCGGGCTTTCAGTCTCCTGCACTCAAAGAGGCCCAGCCTCTGCAACTCTGCTCACTAGGACACCACAGCAGAGCCAGCCACCCCGTTATGTGGAGAGATGAGGATAGTGGGAGAACAACCAGCATGGACCCTAGGCTCCCAGCACAGCAGCACCAAAGTGCACCCACTCAGCAGCTGTACATCAGATCCTCCAACTGTCTGGTGCCTCGAAGCACACTGCTTCGTGTGTATGACAGAGGTCTGAGAATGGGTACAAGGGACCGAGCAATTCATCGGGAGCTGGGGAGTGGACAGAATCAGCCTCCAGAGTCACACAGGTCAGGGTTTGAACTTTGCCCTGCCCGGCTATGACATGGACCAGACAATTTACTTAACCTCGGTGAAATATGAAATTTATTTAGCTTCAATTTCCTCATCTACAAGATGAAAAGTAATATCTTCCTTGACAGCAGATTTGTTGCCAAAAATAGAGAGAATGTATGTAAAGTATCCAATAGTATCTGCATATAGTAGGTATTCAATAAATGGTAACTCTCATTTATGCGACTCCTGAGTCTGGGTACCCAGCTTCTTGTTGACACAGCTTATGATGCCAGCCAAAACGACCTGTCAGTTTTGGGGTCCCCTTGCAATGTATAAGGTAGGAAGAATCATGCAACTTTCCTGCTCACCTAAGTTCCTCCCCGCTGTGCCTGCCTCCCTTCAGGCATGCCTTTGATGGGCCCTGAGGAGTAAGGCGGAGGCATGAGAGGATGAGTGGTGTTGGAGAATGAGAAGGTAGAGAGACTGATCTGTCAAGGAGGTCTCTAGCAACCGCCAAAATCAACACAACCTACACATTTTTCGTCTCTTGGTTAAACTAGCGAGGCTGGCAGCAGGAGTGGAAACTCCCCACTCTCGGGTCAAGCAGCCAGCTCAGGACACCTGCATCTTTATGTTTCCAGGAAGGAGCCTGGACCCAGCCCTCTTGAGACCATATACTGTGATTCCTTGTTTAAGAAGGCAGGCCACCCTTGAGGGCACTCAACACCGCCCCCCCCACACCAGCCTGGAGGGCCTGGAGGCACACAACTGCACCCTCCCACCACACACAACTCTAACACCAACACACACACGACACACACGCACACACACACACACACACACACACACACACAGAAAATGTTCCAGAAAGCGAGCCAAGAAGCCAACAGGAAGGGTCGATGCAGCAGTGGTAGAAGAGACACCTGGGAAGTGGACCCATGTCTCAGGTCAGAGAGTGCCAGCCGCCCGTGGACAGGCACGGGGGGCAGCTGCATGCCCTGGGGCTGTCATCTCTGTGCAAAGAGCCGAGAGGGGCTGTATCTGAACACGTACAGGTCAGGAGCGATGTTCGGTTCCCGTGTAAAATGGGCTGGCTAGGCAGCGTATATGGGATGCTGGCGCCCCCAGGTCGGGCGAGAAGGTCCTGGAGAGGCGGGGTGGTGGTCGGGGAGCCTGGTTGAACTGAGGACATGAGGCCACCCCAAGGTCCTGGTCCCCACTCTCTCCCAAAATGACCGTATCAGTTTTGGGTGTGACAGAGCTGAGTGGGTCTGACATGCACTTTTGAGTGACCCTTTTGTACTGAAGAGAATGGTCCTGCTCAATTGTTGCCATGGGCAAAGAAGACATCAAAATTCTCACTGGGACCTTGGTCCCTTAATTTAATGTATCGCTCGTTTATTCCTGAGTCCGGCTTCCTGTCACATTTCCAGGCAGCCTGGATGTGCCCCCTGCCCCGTCTTCACAAACATACTCGGCGGGCCCACAGAGGTCCACTCCCGCCCCTGGTGGGTGGGTGTGGGTGGGTGTGCCTCCTGGGCAGGCCCATTAATCACCTTTCTCCGACACAACTACACATCCCTAGGCTGAAAGCACCAACAAAAAGAAGGCCCTGCTGCCCAGCCAGGTGGGTGAGTTGGGTGGAGGTGTTCTGGGAGGCGCAGGTGGAGGCAGGGAGGGCAGGACAGTTCATGGCAAGTTCAGACAAATGATGCAGGAAGTGAGGGGAACGTCAAACAATGCCTGCCCAGTGAGGCAGGGGACAAGGCCTGACCCCTGAGCACCTTTCCCACATGGTCTGATTCATGCCACTTTGCTCTTTGGGGGGTGCTATAACCATGAAGCATGCCCTCCGCCCTGCTTTGGGCAGAAGTGCATATTCGTTTAAAATTATAAACAAATCTAATAGGGTTCGGTCATTTTTAACAATTCATGCTCCAACTTTAGTATTAACTGACTCCTTGCTAGGACCACGTTAGACTCTCCCTCACGGCTCTTCCAGCCCCACCTCCTGGTTTTTTTCTGTATTATATTATTTACATTTCCAACGTTTATAACATTTACATTCCGCTATAACCACAATTCCCACGGTTGTCTAAAATGCACTCCACTTTTAAATTGATTTTGTCTTTTTACAACAGCAAAACTATTTTTAATTTTGATTAATCTTTTGGTTGACTGAATTTGGGGGGGTATTATTTTTTACATGTTTCCCAATGATGCTTTAAGCACCTGAAAGAGATGTGCCCCTTTTTATTGGCCTTTTTATACCTCACACTGTGGCCTCATGCAGTATGCTTTGTTGGTGACAGTGACGATGAGGAGGAGATGTGGATGGAGAAGGCAGAGGTGGGAGAGCATGTATCCCTCAGCGCGACATCACAGAGCATCTCTGAGAATCCCGTTTTGGCCAATAATGGATGGAGACAATAGAGTTTGAAAAAATGTAAAAATAAATGATTTGAGGTGGCGCCCAGGGTAGGGAAGGCAAATGGACCTCATTCCTCACATGCAAGTGTCTGTAGGAGATGTGCCACCTGGACCCTCGGACCTCATAGCCAAAAAGTTCCAATATAGACAGAAGTGCAAAAATGTGGCACAGTTTTTGAGCAGGGGCAATTTAAGTATGTGCACCATGAGGACAAATGAACTCAGAGAAGCAGAGAGTATCAAACCTGTTTGTACATCTCTTATCCTTCCCCGTCTACCTAGTTACTGGTCAGTTCTCACGTGCACGAAGCCATCCATTCAACATGTATTTTACTGAGGGCCCACTAAGTCAAGTACTGTTCCAAGGACAGCCAGTTCTATCCACAGACTTTCTGTAACAGGAACAAGTGTATGAAAGGAATATATATACACTTTTTTTTTTCCAATATAGAGATATCGTATTTTGATTGTCACCACAGGAAAAAAATGCATCCTATTTCCAGGGCGCTTTAACCTTAAGAAAAGAAAATCTGTTTTAAAACGTTGTAGACAGTTGAGTTTACAGGAAATGAACAGATAGCAACAAGCCCACAGTGTCCGAAGCGAGCGTGAAGCCACCAGATGCCCCCTCCGCTCAGGTCTGCTCAGGAGGGGCCTCCGCCTCCTATAGGCATGTGTCACGCTCCTCTGGGTGTAAGAGAGAAAAAGCAGGTGAGGCTCCTACCCCTGGGCTTGAGGCCCTCTTCCCCTTCCCTGGAGCCCCTGGAGCTGACAGAGAAAAGGACATGAGCCTAGCTGTGAGGGACAGACATGGAAGAAGAAGCTTGAGGGGGGTTTGGGTTTTTTGCTTTTGTTTCTAAAGCAAACACCATCTCCGAGAGGGGACAAAGGGCAGCCTAGCCTCTTGCTAACCTCGAATATATATTTGGAAGTGTGCTACAGACCCCAAAGATAAGAACAGCCACACTGGTTTGCAGGAAGCCCCGCCTGGGGACTCTGCAGACTGCAGGGTGGTAGAAGAACCTCAGACAGATGTGCGGATGGGAACGCACACGCAGGTGCACACGCACAGGTGTGCCTGGTCAGAGTGCCAGGAGGTCACAGGAGGCCAGGAGCAGACAGGTTCAGTTCTTTATGGGACAATCAGGCTGCTGCAGCCAACTGGTTTTTCCACACCTGCTTCGATGTCACTTGTATTCAAAGTGCCAATCATCAACAACCAACAACCGAACACCAACCAACCAACCAACTGGGTGAAAGGAGACCTTTCGCAGCGAGAAGGAAAGTAAACAGATTACGTCTGAGGCCCTCCCTGTAGGTGACCCACAAAGGCTTCTTTACAGCTGTTTCCCTGTAGCCAGGACCACCAGAGACTTCTGGGGAGACCCAGGCCTGTTTCCCAGTGACCCCCAAGCAGCCTTTTAAAATGATATATGACTTGCTCCTTGGCAACACGCTTGCTTAGGCCCTAATGATGCCCGGTGGGCTAATCTAGCTGTGCTTGTTAATTAAGTGGTGTGGTAAACGCAATGATAGGAATTTTCCCAGAGAACGCATTCAAGAGTGTTACACCCCTCCTCCCCTTCTGCCTGGGCAACCTTCAAACCCTGTCTCTTTCACTGAGATGCAGGCAGCCCACCTTGGCCCAGGTACAACGGAAGAACAGCTGTGTTGGAGGCTTGCACAGATGACCTGCGGGGGACAGTCGTTAAAAGTCTTTCTGGGAGCACAAAATAACAGCAGCTACCAATAAGAGGGCCACTATGTGACAGGTATCATGTTCGCATGTTTAACCCCTCCCATTACACCAGTATGAGGTTGGCATTCTTTCCCCATTTATACTGGGGAAAAGCAGGGCGGAGAATGGTTAATCTGTACAAGGAAAGTCCTTGAGCCAGGAATCCAAGATCCAGACGCAAGTCGGCCTGGCTCCAAGCCCATTCCCTGAAATGCCACACTGTGGGTTGTTCATGAAGTCCTGCGAGCAAGATGAGCTAGAAGGCCACGGTCCGCAGGCTCCCCGCTCCCATCCTCTCTGAGCGCACCCTTCCCCCTCCTCTCCCGATCGATTAAGTCCAACGAGCACATCTTAGCCGCAGTGCAGTACTCGCCCTGACCTCAGCGCTGCCACTCAGGCCTGATTGATTTTATTAAATCTATAACTCCTTGGGCTGAATAGCAAAGGAGTAAGGAAATGATCTATTGAATAATTCTTAAAGGGGAGGTGGAGGGAAGATAAACATGAAGACACTAGTGAGAATTTAAATTGAGGAACTCAGTATCCAGCTGGCTTCTCAGTGAGGGTCACAGCATGTATTAGGCTATTGATGAGGATAAATTATTCAGGATGGCTAAAGAGTACTTGTGTCCAAATGGAGATTAGGTCTAGTTGAATTAAAATCCCCACTTCTCAAGAGGTAAAACCTTAATCAGAAAAATGATGTGTCCCATGGTCAAGATCCTATTGTCTTCCAAACTCTACTTTCAAAAGCCTGGCCCGCAGATGACTTTTCAGTTTAAGTCCGTCCCTAAGGCTCAGTGTCGTGGCCACCTACAGGCCCACCTGCTCCTGAATGTATGTGAGGACAGCGTGGAGACAGATAGGGCAAGGAGCCCCAAGGAAAGCTGACGTGCTTCGAAGATCCAGCCATCAAAGAGAAGCAGCTAAAGGTCAGCGAGATGAGAAGAAACAGCAGTGACCAGTTCCGGGCCTGGCTGTACTGCTCTGACTCTCAGCCAGGGGTCTGCCTTCTCCGAGCCGCCTCATCTGTAAAGTAGCAAATCCTCTTCCCACTCCCCACTGTACAGGGTTGTGGAGAGAACACACGATATTTAAAACAAAAACATAAATGCTTTGACTCTTTAGCAGAAACGTGCTGCAGAAATATAAGATGCTGTACGTAGCATAACACAGCAGAAGGACCTCTAGGCTGGAAGGCAGGCGCTCGGGGTCTCAGACCTGGTGCTGCCTGCAGCAGGCCCTTTGTCGGCCCGTCTCCTTTCTTTGAAAAAAGGGAATAGGATGACCTAAGATTCTATGAAAATTTGAATTACTACTGTCTCTCCTTCTCATCTTTCACTCAGCCCACACTGCCCCATTACCCTTCTCCAGGCGAGGACTGTTCTCACCCTAATTGGAGCTCAGTCGCTGGCTGAGGCTGGGGCTCCTGCCCAGCTGCATCTCGCCCAGCAGTCTCCAGCCCCACACAGCCTGCCCCACAGGCACCTCCACTAACCATGCAGGTGAGAAGCCTCAGCCTGGGAAACTTCGGGCTCACAGGTCTTTGGAAGGCTGACTCAGCAGCTTGGCAAGATCTGACACCCCTCAGAGCCACAGGATGGGCAAACACGGTGGCCATGAAGATGCCCACGTTCCACCACCTCAGGGACCCAGCCAGACCGAGATGACTTCTTGGCCCTAATTCTCAGCCAAGGAAAGGCTGTTAAAACCCGTGGCCAACAAGGGCTCCTGACGTGGGCTGACCACATCCTTCAGGTCTGGCTGTTACACCCAAACCTGGCAGGGGGCAGCCCCTGAGCTGTAGTCCCTGGGGAGTCGGAGGTGGAGGCCCAGGAGTGGAGTCGAGCTCAGCATTCAGTACCAGGCTGCCAGAGGTTCCTACAATCCCTTCCCCGTGCGAAAGGCCTCAGCACCCAAACACCCCCCGAACATCCCCAGTTGGAGCAACCTGGACCTACCGCAAGCCAGCCGGGCCTTGTGGTGGAAACTCTGCAGGGCCTGAAGCTTTTCTGATCCCAAGTGGCTCTTAGGGAGCCTGCGAAAGAGCCGCTGGAGCCTCAAGGTGACTGTTGTGAAGCAGGCAGTGGCCGCCGTCACGTCTCGGCCCTCTGTCATCCCAGCTTCTCTCTAGGCCTGGCGTCGGGGATGGAGGGACGAGTGGGGCAGTCACTGGCCCCTGGAAGGGCTCCAGGCCTCATGTGACCGAGGTTCTGCTCAAACCCGTCCAGCCTCGCTGCTCTTTCAAAGGAAGCCACAAACAGGCACCTGGGCCTCGGAGGCCCCAGCACAGCACAGAGCTAAGCGATGGCTTCTCCCTCCTAGCTGAGGTCTTTCCCCTCCACCGCCCCCAGTGGAAAACTTTCTATTCCTGGGGCTTTTAGCTTGATAAGATAAAAATTCCCGCACCAAAGAGGCAGCAGGAAAGAGGCTGCCCAAGCCTCACTCCTCAGTAGCGCCTATGAGTCTGAAAATCAATGTCTCCAAAGTTTCAACAGACGGTAGAAGTGATCGGTTACCTCGCATGGTGTGCCTGGCTCAGGAACTCGTTAATGGATTTCTTTGGGGATGGCGATTAATAATGCTTTGGCAGCTGTATAGGTTCCTAAGGGATGACCGGGCTAATTCACATCCTCCCATGCTAAACCCAGGGCAGGGGAGGGGAGGAGTTGCAGCTTTCAGCTGCTGGGCCCAGAAGGAGGCAGTGTTTCTTTAAGAGAGTCATGCCATTTATCTGAGACCAGATACCTGAGCAGAGAAGAGGTGACAGGCAAAAGGAGGAAGAAAGAGAAAAGAAGAACAGAGTCTCTCACACAAAGAGCAGAAATGTTGTCCTCTTGCCCTAAAATGATGGTCACAGGAAGTCCCCTCAGTGCTGACACCCAGAAACAACCACGTCCTGGTGGGGGAAGTTCCCTTGGTCACTCAGGCCAAGAAGGACGACCGACACTGGGCAGTTAGCAAAGCCTTCCAGGAAAGCCCCTGGAGAGGAACGCCTGTTCGGGGCCACCCAGAGATTCCAGAACTCATTAGCCAACAGCCAGTGTGGGCCAGTTCCCGATGAGGGAGGGACACTTGTTCTCTAACCAGAGGAAATGTACCACAGAGGACTCAGGTGCCTGCAGAAAGGAAGCTGCCTTTGCACACCTGCGCTCTGGTCACCAGTGGGAGGTCCAGGAAGCCGACACTCATCAGTTCGCAAGTGAGCTCCATTATTCCTCCCGTAACCGCCAACCTGGCTCCACTGCAGTGTGCTGTAGTTTTCCCCCAGGTTGCAGAGAATGCTGAATGGCATCCTACCCCCAGGGCCATGTCCTCGGGCCCACTTAGAGAAGAATATGTTAGTAGAATCAACCTAAGCTGCGCTCCTAGCCTCCAAGTAGGCTCGCCCATCACCTGCCCTTCTCATAGGAAATCTGGTCAGAAAGTTCCCATTTTAGATCACCGCTCACTATTAAGGGCCTTGGTGCAATAAAGGTGAAAACTTATGTGCAAGCTCAACAGTAAAAACACAATGTTCCAAGTCATTTATTAAATATAGAAATGCCCACAAAAGCCACCCTTCCTTGGGCCAGGACACTGGTTCTTTCTCCCCAATACTTCCCAAGGAGGAATAGGCTGCCCAGTTTACCCAGCAACCTCTGCACCAGAAGAGAGTCATGAGTGAGTCCAGGTCCTGAAATGACACTTGAGGCCATCAAGCAAGGGCTGGAGCCAAGGTTCCTTGCCCCACTGCAACTCTGATCCTTGTAGCTGAGATCTGCAAGGGGGCCCAGGAAACCTGCCTGGCTGAGCGCAGGCCAGGCCAGCATCCCCTGGCACCCTCAGGGAAGAGAACATATTTGCCGGGGGGATTTCGAAACATGAGTCACATGTTTAGAAAGCGGGGCGGGGGGAAGGGGGGGTACCCTCCTGAATGCCCCATCTGGGCTGGAGGGTAATTTGGCCTCACTTCTTTCTCATCTCAGAGCTGTTCTTTGACCGGTTAAGCAATTGCGGAATCCAGCAGGAAAGAACCGGCAAAGACTAGAGACTAGACACTAGAAGCTTCACCGCTGACCCTTTGGAAACTGCATAGATTTTCCACTGTAGGGATGGCTTAGGAGGAGCACCATCCAGAGGCAGGAGAACGCTTGAGATAACTGCTCTCGCTGCCCCTGACAACAAAGCTCTGACCAGATGACCTCCACACTGAAGCAGGAATCCAGCCGAGGCCCGACAAAATTTGAAGAGACAGGCTTCACCATCTTAAGAGCGGCCTTTAAAATATATCCTCGCCTTGAAATACCCTATTCATATAAAGGTACCTTCAGATTACTTTTAAAAACATTCATCACTAGAATAGACCTTTATGCATTGTATCTTCAACTCTTTCTCTCAAAACTTTCAAGTTACAGCTGGAAGCTGTTGTTCCATTTGAACAGTGAGGCATCTCTGAGGTTTTTTTTTTTTTTAATACTTTCCTCGGTTGCCAAAAGGACATAATTACTTCAACAGAAACCACCAAACCTCTAGCTGCCATCCAACTTGGATGGAAAAAAATAATCTTCCTCCAAGTCAGCAAGGAAAGTAAGGGATGATACCCAAGTGAGAGCCTGACTTGGAGAAACATCCAGTCAGAGTTGGGTGGGGGGCTTTCCCCAGATTTGCTCTCCCCACGTGGCCACACCACTGCCTGGGGCAGAGCAGGATTTGCTATGCCAACCTCAGCGGACTTTCCAGTTCCTATCCAACTCGTCTTCACCCTAACTGTCCACTCTCAGGCTCAACTTGATTTCACTTTGGTTCATGGTTAGTCGTGTATCATGAACTCTGACCCTAAGCCACTGTAAGGAGGAGGCACAAGGAGGAAAAGAACTTGCACTTGGATTTCTATGCCCAACCCCTACACGCAACCAACACCAGTGGGGTGGGGGCGGGGAGAGAGATACTTGTTTCTTTTATCTTGGGATTTAGAGAAACTTCACCCTTTGTTGAAAGATCTCGATCTACACACACTGAAAATCTATTTAGAAACCAAATGCTGAGAACAAGCTAAAGTGCAGCCAACTCTCAATCATCCAGGCACTGACTGATTCTCTAGCCTGAATGTGGTTGGCCCACCACTTGGCTTACCCTCCTTTTTTCCTGCACCTCTTTTTATGGACATTTCAGCATTCATTGGCAGAAGGCAGGCAGATGAATGAGGAAACTCAGCTAACTTGCATGTTCAATGACGTTAGCTCATTAGGCAAAATGCTATGTTGGGGTTTGGTACTGGGTTTGCTATAATGATCCAGGTCGTCTTGGAGAAGTCCTTTGACTGGCTCCCTGAATGCTGTGTGTGTTTCCCCATCTGTGAGGTGGCCAGGAGTCATCCAGCCCTGCCTACCTCACAAGCCAGTGCACTAGAAAACACCAAGTCATCTCTGAGATAAAAGTTCTCTGTTTCCATAAGTTCTTAGCCGTTCTCAACTCTATACTACAGAAATATTCCCATCCTAACAGGCTTATAGAACACCAATTTGTATCTCCAGCAAACAGAATAATTCTCTCCTAGATTCGGCCCGTAGTAGAAACAAAACATAAAAGGATTAAAAAAAAAAATAGTCAAAGAACATCACATTTCTTTTAGGCCTGACTTTCGTGAGCCTGTGGTCTGATTTCTTAAAGGTCCACGTAAGCCAAGTTTTCATTTTCGAGCAGCCCTAGCCAATGGCCACTGCAGAGTCTGGGGAGGATCTGCCCCGCCTGGAAATGTCTATTCAGGAAATAGGGAGGCGGAGCAGAAGGCGGAGCAGAAGGCGGAGCAGCAGGCCCTTCGCAGAAGAGTAAACATGACCCAGCCCACTGTGGTCACAGGTAGGGGACATACCCAGCCACCTGCCCACCCACGCAGTGACACACAGGAAGGAACAGACGGGGCTTCCCCACACAACCCTTCTTACAAACCCTCAGCACAGTGTCAGATCACACTTGTCCCTCCCCCGCCCCCCATGCCTTCAATGGGGCCACGGCAGTGGGTGTGGGGAGGACAATCCTGAAGAAAATCTAGGACCTACTAGAACAACCAGGAGTCACTAGACCCCCTCAACTGAGACAGGGTACAAGCCACAGGGAAGCTGGGCACATGGCTACCACACCAGAGGACCCCTGGGGCTCTTTCTCCCTCCTATCCAAAAAAGGCAATAGAAGAACGAAGCATCACAGCTTTCGCTGTGGGTGCATCTCACAAGAACTTTGTGCCAGGAACAGCAGGCAGGCTAGAACAGGCCCTGCCCGAACTTGTCAGCCACTAGGCCAAAGACCACACCATGGGGAGCTCTCGGGGCTCACGGGGGTCTGCCCATGTTTCCTCGGCACGATGCTTCAGAGAACATCCAAGTATTACCTCCCCAGGTCTGAGTCAAGATGGTCTTGACCTTGGGGCAGGGCTCCCCATGACTATTCTCCATTTTATTCCACTTAAACCAGTGCCCCAGGGAACCCAGCCTGCTGTCCTGTTTGACATCACCACCCGGGCCTCCTCCCTGTTTCCCCAAAGCCTAAGCTGGCTCAGCTCCCCTCCCAACCCCAAGATCTGGCGCTGAACATGCGGAGAGACGCTTGACAAAACCCTTGGAAAAAAACTGAAAGTGACTAAAGGCACAACCATCTCCCCAGTCGGGGCTGGCCTTCCCAGCGTCAGCTGCCGCCAGCACTTCCCAACCCAGCCAGGGGAGAGCCGGACAGAGCCCAGTAGGAGGGGTGGGTGCCTGGGATCAGTGGAGGGGGCAGAAGGCTGTCTGGAGAGGCAGAAAGCATCCTGCCACCCATGCAGGCCAGACCTGCGGGTGGTGAGAGGGAGACCACACCAGAGGGTGCTGATTGAGGCACGGGGCTGTGGAGTCAGGGGGGATGATCTGTTTGCATGCTTTGCATACTCACAAATATTCACCCATCCCAGAATACTCACCTTGTCACCTGACGAATGCGAACAGGAAGGGCCTCCCATGAGGCCGTAGATGTGTTTACGGCTCCCTCACCAGCCTTAATGGTACCCTGGGCAGAACCAGAGTAGCAAGCAGCAACTTTTGTGGGGAAACTGAGGAATGAGGGGTGAGGTGGAGAGCCAAAGAGGGCCCCAGTGGGACAGCAGCTGGGGGCTGCCTCTAGCACAGAGGTGTTGGGCACGGAACAAAGGAAAGAAACGGCTTGACAAGGCCAGTCTGGTTCACCCTAATCTTACCCTGCCCCTAGCCAGGTGGACCAGCCCACATGAGACCTCTTCAGAGGCCTCCCCAAGTTCTGCCCTCATGAAGCTATTCTGAGGATGAATGTGGCAGGGAGCATGAAAATACTTAGGGGTCTTCGGTGTCGACCTACAAGGAATTCCTCCTGTGTCATTCTCCCAGTGGGGCCGGGCCTGCCCTGAGCCTCAGCCACCCCTCCAGAGCCTCTGGCCCCTGCCCCAAACAGGCAAGTCGCTTCACCAGCCAGGTGGGGGTCCCTTGAGGCTGGGCTGGGGGCCATACTTCCCCTGCCTCTCAGAACCTAGCTGCCAGGCTGGGCATAGGCTGATTCACTGGTGAACTTGGGAAGAAGAGAAAGGATCCCAGACCGAACCCTCAGTGTAGAGGGGAGATGTCAATCCACGTCCACCTAATAACTTGCAGGATCAGCAGGCGAATGCACGCGTTCATTACCAAGTCTAATTAGGCTGGCAGACAAGTGACATTAATCATTTTTGACTGTACCTGGGATTCAAGCCCCTCTCACTCCATAATCAGAAAATTTCATGCTCTGATGAATAGGGGGGAAATTAAGCCCACATTTAATCCTTTCACTTTCATCTTTTGAGAAGACAGGAAGCAGGGAGGAAAGGAAACAGGAACAGCTTAGGGACCTCAGAAGGCCTCTCTCAGAGCACCCAGGTCCCCTCTCTATCCCCAGCACCCGATCTCCCCCACACTCTGCTAGGACCTTTCCCAAGAAGACGCTTGTTAGAGCCACAGGCAGAAGCGGGGGTTTCCACTATGTTTAACAACACAGCGTCCATCTCAGGGCTTAATTTTCCTAATGTCCAAAGCCAAACATGGGCCTGGATTAATTAAGCCACACACCTCAGCGCTGCTGGGTATGCTGGACAAATAAAACACTGTCCAAGTGCTCAGGTTCTTGGGTCTGCTACAGGGAGACCTCATGTCAATGTCCCAGCAAAGAACCCATGACAAGGCGTGGGCCCTCAAGATCTGGATCTGGTGGCTCTCACATGGGTGTTTTCAGTCTGCAAAGAGAGGTGAATTAAGCCCAACCATTAATGCAGTGACAAGACAGACCTGGAAAGACTGGACAAGGGGCCCTGTGGGTCCCCACACTCACCCCCCATTCCTCAGTTTCCCCACAGAAGAAACTGCTTGCTGCTCTTGTCCTGCCCAGCCTCATTCACCAAGAAAGTCTCCAGTCCCCATGCCTGACGGCCATGGCAAATGCCTTGTTCTCACACTGTCACAGAAAGGGGAGGTTAAGATGACAAGCCCCAGGGCCCCGCTTTCAACTCTATAATTCCAATCCCTTAACATTTCATAGCTCTAAACAACACCCTTCCAGACCCTGGCTCCGAGAGCAGACACGTGGCACTCACTGGCAACATGCAAGGTATGTCCAAGCAATCCTCTTGGAATGTTGAGTTGGGCTTAGGTCTCCCCATTTTCCAGACCATGCCCTGGTCCAGGACGGCTTATATATCCACCAAAATGAGGTGAGAGGTCAAAGGTCAACTCTATGTGCCTTCTACTGAGGAAAGGGTCAATGACCTATAAGGGGCATTCCCTGCGAACAAAGCCATAGGGCAGCTGACATATTTCTGATGTTGACCATTCCCTCCTAAAGTGCTGGAAATGGACATTCTCATCGCTGCCTCTGCCCCCACCCCAAAGCATACAAGCACACACACACACACACACACACACACACACGCAGGTCACACACCCACCTCTCTCTCTCTCCCCCTCATCAATCCCCACTACATTTCCTTCTGTATCTAAAAAACAGGATTTCTTCAACCTGGAAATTAATATTAACCTTGAACTTTCCTGTTGGCAAATCCAGCATTAACCAGAGCTTTACAGACCTTGAAGCAGGAGTAAGCTTAAATTGGAGGAACTTTCACTAAAACGGCAGGCAGACAGTTTTCTAAAAACTTCCTTTATTAAAAGCCCATTTTGCCAACAAGTCTCCCACCCAGTGTCAGCCTCCTTCTCAGACAGATGTCATTCACATACCCACTGACCTTCTGCTTGTTTCCAAGAGTAGGGAGATTTAATAGTAATAACAAGCTGCCACCTTCATCAATCACGATTCACTAAGACTGTATTCTGTACCTGCATCATGCTCGGGGCAAGTGATACAAAGACAAGGCGACCACTAAGCCGTTGGCATCCTATGAGGATGCTCCTCGGCCAGCAGGCAGGAGTGATGTTTCTATAGGACGCTGATACCTATACTTCCTGGGATGCTCAGGCACTTGCTTCCCCACTTAGCTAAGCAACTAGACAGAGTTTGAAAACTATATGCACTGCTTGGAAAGGTGATCCTAAGAAGGGTCCCGAGCCCAGACAAATTGTTAAACTGTTGAGTGGGAGGGGATAATAACGACATTCATATTACATTAAATGTTCATATTGTACTTTTCAACACTGTTCTAAGTGCTTTATATATATTAATTCATTTAATTCTGACATTAACACGATGAAGTAGGTACTATTATTACCCCATTTTTAAAACAAGAAATCAGAACACAGAGCTTCCCAGGGTCACACCTAGACTCACAGGCAGAGTCAGGATTCACACCCAGGTCTCTGGTTCCAGGCTGTGTTTTCAATCACTGCATTGTGCTGTCTTTTAAAAGTTGTATTTCTGACCCTTGCTTTTTAGAACCAAGATGAAACAAACCAACTCCACCATGGAATTAGACATTTAGCTTAAAGAAAGATGCTCCTTAAGTCCGGCCTATTGTGTTGCCACCTGCCAGCCCTCATTTGCACATGAGAACATTTCTTTTATTTTCTTTTTTTATCAATTTTTTGAATTTATTTTATTAGTTTCAAGCATATTAGAACATTTCTTAACTGTCCCTATCCAGCCACAGGCCCACGGTTAGTTAAATATTAATAATGACAAAACAGGGACTCCTCTCTGCAGCCCCTAGAGTCCAGCACTGCTCTCTCTCCAGTATTCAGACATCCCTGGTTGGTATGTGGGGGCCACCAAGTTACACAGAGTCAGGGGAAATGTCCATGCACCTGAGTCTTCCTGCCATGAGAAACTGTCTATGAACTAATCAAAGGAAATAAACTCTAATGTGAAGTGAGCATAAATTCATTTAGTCATGGAGTATCATGCACATGCACATACAAACACACACAAATACAGTTATCACCAACCCCCCCCCATCATAAAACTATGTGCAAAATGTTCAACAATTGACAGTCCCTAAGCATCTTAATACAAAGCAGAATTCTCATGAAGCAGATTTCCTGGGATTCCCACACAATAAAACCCATTACAATGAGGATACTGCCTCTGTGTTGACATTACAATGAGGATATTGCCTGTGTTGACAGGGTTGGTGGACCCAGTAAAGTACTCCAGGACCACTAATAGGGCCAAAGCTGCCAACACATTTGCAGGCATTCAATTCTATTGTAAGGTCAAGGGCATTTACCAAGTGACAGCAGCCCTCCACCCACAACACATACCTCTGTAACTTTTGCTTTTTCCTTTTTAATTGGCACCTGAGCTGTGAATTCTGGTGTTGGAGGGAGCAGCACCCCCATTCCCCTCCAATCTTTCCCTTCCACTTGACCCTGGCTTAGAGTCTGAGCTCTCTTTCCTGGCAGGCAGCAGCAGTGGGAGGCATGCTGCACAGCCTTGGCTGTGGACTGACAACAGAGAGGCAAGGTAGGGTTTTCCTGATGTGGAAGTAGCTGGCGCTGTCCAATGGTGCAGCCAAATGGGAGATTATGGGGGAAGGGCTTTTGCTGAAAGACTGCAAACCACAACCCATTTCCAGAGATGCTTGCTAGAATTGTGCCATTGTCTGTGCTTTGTACATCGGATCTTTAAAATATCTACGTAAACACATGGACATCCTCTGCCAAACACAAGCAACAGCAAAAATGGAAGTGGAGTGGGGAGAGGACACCCGTTAAAGCAGTACACATGCCTAAAACTGTAGGAAGAGAAAAATAATAAATCCCAAGATTACAAAATTGGCTCAGAAAATCTACACCTGGGGTGCCAGTGTGTTATTGTCAGGTTTGAGAAGAACCTGGCTCAGGAGGAGGCTGGAGAGGCCTGAGAGCTCGGGGGTGTGGGGGGGCAGTCCTGAGTTGGGTCATCTTAGAGCATGATGATGAGGTGCAGTCACATAGGAGGAGGAAGAGGAGGTGGCAGGGCCCAGTCAAACATTGGAGCAGAGTTCAAAGGCTTGAGGGGCCAGGGGTGGAAGGCAGGAGTGGGCATAGGTCTCCTCCCTGTCCCAACAGGTCCTGCTGGAGGATGTACCATAGGTAGACATGTATCATGGACCTGTAGCGCAGATGGACAAACAAGCCATTTTGCCATTATGCCCTAATCAGCACGGGTCAAATGGTCATCTCAATACCAGGCTCGCAACTCACTCTCAGGAATCTACAACAAAAGCAAGAGGGTGCACGGAAGACAACGGAATGACCTTCCAGCTTTGGCCATCAACTCGAGTGTGTGTGTGTGTGTGTCTGGGGAGGGGAGCGAGGCATGCACCTGTCAGGAGAAAAGGTATTTGTCAAATACCGCCAAACTATGTCTGGGCAGTAGGCAGTCCCTAAAGGATATCCTGCAGGGGACTAAGAAGCAGAGTCTCCAGGACTTATCTCCCTTAGTTAAAGTCGAGGTCTCTCCTGGAGCCAGGGAAGGCAATGCCCGGTCTACCTGCCCCAGCCGCTCGCAGTTCCTCGCCCATTGACTGCGGTCTTCCCGCGCGCCCCTCCCCTGCCCGGCCCTCATACTCACTAGCGCAGCGCAGCGCCTGCTGCAGCACCTCTTGTCCGCACAGGTCACACCAGCCTCGGCCGCTCCGTAGTGCCAGTTCCGCGAAGCAGTGCCCCTCGCCTCGTTCCGCCGGGACGCGGGGATCCTGCGGCTGCTCGAAGATGCTCCGCACGTCGCGGGGTCGGGGCGCTCCAGGCCGCCGCCGCAGTCTCTGCTGCAGTCCAGGCCGGAGAGGGCGAGCGGGGCGGGAGGCCCGGGGTGGGGGCTCCGGGTCCCCGCGGGTAGCCCTTCGGGCACCACGCCCCTCGTGCGCCCCGGGCGCAGGGGACAGAGGCGCAGTGGCGCAGCGGCGCGAGGACCTGCCCGGCGGCGGCGGCGGCGGCGGCTCGGGGCCGCTCAGGCTCTGCAGATAGCGCGGCGGTTCTGGGTCCAAGAGCAGCCGGTACGGGCGCTGCCCGATGGCCGGGGACGCCATGGCCATGCCAGGCGCGCGGCTGCGGCGCTTCTCCCGAGTCCTCCTCGAGAGGAGGGCGGCCCCAGACCAGCGGCCTTTAAAGGGACCGCAGGCGGCGGGGCGGGGCGGGGCGGAGGCGGGGAGACTCGGGAGAGGAAGGAAGGACGACCCCTGGGAACCACCGACCGACCCAGCCGCAAGGTTGGCCGTGGGAGGCGCCCGAGCGGGCGTGGATTTCGGGGCGCCTTCAGGAAGCGGGCGGGAAAGCTGGGGCAGCTGCAGGATTTCGTATGAGGAAAGCTCTATTCGGTACAACTCAGAAGAGACATTTCTGTAGGGGGCCGTCGGCCTTCAGCCCCGCCTCTGTCCCTCTCCCACCGCTTTCCTCCTCCCACACCAGATCCCCCCCACCCGTGCCCCAACACGCCCAGGCGAGGGGGCAGGCGGAAGGAAGGCTCGGGAGCTAGCAGGGGATGAGGTCTAAGGAGAGGACGTGTCCGCCCGCCACCCTACCAGTTCTCAGCGGACCCGAGCGATGTGCTCCACTTCCCC
The DNA here is from genome assembly GCF_902729225.1 of Pteropus medius. NCBI lineage: Eukaryota > Metazoa > Chordata > Mammalia > Chiroptera > Pteropodidae > Pteropus > Pteropus medius. Next base: position 597,084 of record NW_024349227.1, read on the forward strand.
CCAACCCAACCTCGCCGCGGTCCGCGCCCCTAGGCGAGCCGAGCCCGGCGCGGGTCCGAGATACTCGGCTCCCGCTCGCGCTCCCGCAGCCGCGCGGAGTCGCGTGACGCCAGGGGACGCGCGCGGGAGTAACGCTGCAGACGCTGACCCCGGGAAGCCGCCCCCGCTGTCCACGTGCGACTTTCGCTCTCCTTGGGTTTCCCCTGTCAGCTGCCCTGCTGGGTAGGATATTCCTTTCCCGGAAGAGTGGGGTGATCTGGATAATGGATTGTGAGAACACTCTGGCGGCCCTGGAGTTGGGAGAGCTTTTCTTCCAAAATGAAACCCTCGTCTCCCCAAAGCTGCTCTAGTAATTACTGTGGAAATAACTGCGCCCTCCCTCCCCCCGCGCACACACACGAAGCCCTACTTTGTATTTGGTATGGACAGCTCACCTGTGGGACCCAAAGACAGATCCTTTGCTACCCGCACCACGACCACTGCGTCATCTTCCGCCCCCACTTTCATGCTCTGTTGTCACCGTCTTGATAGTCTTAATAAATTTTAAACGAAGGGCCTTACAAATTATGTAGCAGGTCCTGATTATCTCTCACGGGTGAGGAAACAGGACTCCTGGATCTCGGAACCAGTGTCTTGACACAGACCAGTCCTTTGACCCTGGGCCCTCTTCAGCCTCTACGATTTTCCTGTGAATTGGTCTGGGAGTGAGGCAACAGGCTTTTGCAATCCTCGCCAGTTCCACTACATGGACTCAGTGATCACTCACTGCCTGTCCTTTTAAAACTCGGCTTCGGTTTGGTTGGTTTATCAGAGGTCACCGCAGCCAACTTTGGGAATAGTCTAAATTCTTCTGGACCTGAGATTCCCCCTCCTCTTCCCAGGCTAGAAATGGGTGTCCCCCTAGTGTCTGGTGAGGGAATCTTCACTTTTGCTTTTTGTTTTCCCCGTCCCCCGCAGTAATTTTTAGGTAATTCCTAACATTTCCAGAGTCTAGTGGCCAGGGAATTCCCAGCCTGCTTTGTCCCTCATGGCAGGAATGATCATAGAGTCCTCTGCATTTGTAGCAGAGGACATGTTGCAGGGTCTCTGAGTCTCACCAGAGGCTGGAGCTGCTCACTTCATGAGGTGGTAGACGGGAAGAATGACCCCCAGCATCCACTGCCACAACGCTACAAAGAGAAGTCGAAGAGAAGTCGAGAGGCAGGCGTAGGAGCCACCAGCCACTCTCCTGCTCCCCGCCAACCCCCCAACTTTCCTCTCCACTGTCTGAAATTTCCTTCCTCTACATTAGTGATTTTCAAACTTTGGCATGCAGGGCAATCACCTGGAGGGCTTGTGAAATCACAGATTCCTCCCCCACCCGTCGCCCCCAACACACACACACAGTTTCTGAGTCAGTAGATCTGGGGCAGGAGTTTGAGATTTTGCATTTTTAAAAAGTTCCCAGGTGGTGTCCATGCTGCTGGTCCAAGGACTCTACGGCTCCAGATTTAAGGTGGTGATAAGAGAATGGGTTTCTCCTTTTCCCCCAAGGCGGGTGTTCAGTGGGACATGACTGAGAAAAACCCCAGGGGGAGGGCTATTCAAGAATGCTTTCTGCTGAATGTTTTTAAAAGGAAAGTGCAGTATGCCTTTCTGCTCTCCTATTCCCATCTTTCCCGCTTTTTCTGCAGGCAAGCTCTCTGGGTTATGCAGAAACCTGTGTTGCATATAAATATTTGCTTGTATCCACCCTGTGGTATTCATCCATCTGCACAGTCTCGAGACTCGTTCAGGAGGGCAGTGGGCCGGCTCAGGTTCAGCTCTAGGTGCCAGCTTGGTGTGGCAAGAAGAAGAGGGGACCTGGCAAAGAGTTTGTCACTGGAAGGCCAGTTTTGAAAGGCCACTTGTGAAATAGTTTCCAACAATCACATCTCTGTCCTTTACCCCCCACCTGACTCCCCAAGCATGAGTCCAGGCAGCCTAGGCCAGAGTCCCTGGATAGAGAGGCTCGTGGGATGAGTGCCTCCTCTGGTCCTGGGAAACTGGGGACCCTCTGGAATAATCAGGTGTAAACCCCTCCCAGTTGCCTGGGCTGTAGAGCAAAATGCTCTGGTTTGTCTTCCCGAGGCAGCTCTGCAGCAAGAGGGATGGCGGCTGCCCTCAGCACTGAGTGGGAGGAAGACTATGCAGGACCCGAGCCATACATTTGACTTCTGGGATGGAAACAGATGAAAATAGAAATAGCATAACATCGTGTAACCGATCCAAAAGTTTATCAAGTTTATCTTGAGGTTCATTCTATGAGCCAAGAAATTGAGGTCTGAAGTAGTTGCTTCCCCTGAACCCAACATGAGGCTCCGTGTCTGGGCCTTGCTCCTCCGATGGCATCACTCCTGGCCCAGTCCTGTTCCTTCTTCCTTGAAAGAGCATGCCCCCTGCCGCAACACAGACACACACACCCCTCATTCCTCCCTCCCCAGGGAAATACTAAAAAAAACTTCGATTCTCAGTGTAGGGTCAGGGCAACGTCTGATGCTTGAACTCGAACATTGTCTGGCTTGGTCTTTGTCATCCAGGCTACAAGGGTCAGACCGCAGCGCAGCATGGAGACACCTCCAGTTAGAGTTCTTTCCCCATGTTAGCTGATCTTCTTGGCCCAGAGCCACTGACTTTTTTTCTGTTTGTGACTCACTCCCAGAAGAGTGGGTATGCTGTTTTTATTTTTAACCAAGGGGAAGGATTATGACAGTGAGTTTGAGTGTGTGGTCAATGTGTGAAGTCACTTTCGAGGTGGCCCCAGAGAGCGTCGGTTCCCTCTTTGGGTGAGTTGTTTCAAAGCTGTCCCTTAACTCCCTACTGAGCTTCCTAATAGGAAGAAAAAGGGAAGAACAGATATGGTCCAACTTTCTGAAGGGGAAGTTTTTGGTTTTGTTTGGCTTTGAGGCATTTGAAGTCTCCTGAAAGCCCCAAAGCATTTAGGGACCTCCCAGTGATTCCAACAGCACTACACAGGATCCGCACAGCATCACTGGACCTGTCAGGACAGGTTAGCTTACGCTGCAGTAATAAACAACCCCAAATCTCTGTGCCTTTAAACCAGAGACTTCTTTCTCACCCACATACATGCCCTCTGCCAACTGGCAGGGAGACCGTTCCTCAAAGCCACTCAGGGATCCAGGCTGATGGAGTAGCCGCTCCATCTAATGTCACCAGTAACTAGTGCCAGAGGGAAGCCGAGAGAGCCCAGAGGGTCCTACGTCAGCCTCTAAAAGCTCTGGTTACCTCCGCTCACAACTCATGGGCCAGAACTAGTTACACAGCGCACTCCGCAATGGGAGCAAGAAGTGCAAGTCTGCCGTGTGCTCAGGACGGGCCAATAGCTGGGAATATTTGGCAAACAGCACTAATGACCACTGCAGTCTTCAAGGGCACAAAGCAGCTATTCATTTAATAAGTAAGCAACATCCGTGATGTATCAGGTGTGTTCTCAGTGCTAAAGGTACAACGGTGAAATGGAGCTGTTCCTGAAGCTTACATTTTCGAGGGAGAGCCAGATAATAAACATAGAAACATAAGTGCAATATAAAGTCAGGTTGTAAATACTATGGTGAAAAATGAGGCACATTAAGAAGCTGGAAAGTGACAGTGGCTAATTTTAAATTGGGTGGTCTCCGAGGAGCAGACATTTAAACACAAACCTGAATGGAGTAAGCCGTGTCTCTGTGAGCAAGGATAGTCCAGGCTGAGGGAACAGGAGGCACGATAGCCCCCGCCCCCAGCTTTCCCAAACCGTATGATCATGAGTTTGTTCTAAATGTGTGTTCCCAGACCTCACCTCCAGGGATCGACTCGGTAAATCTGGATATTGGCCCGTCCTTTATAAGAGAAGTTTGATTAACGTGACCCCTCCCTAGATATTAGAGGGAAAACACTCTGACCCTTGTTGACTGTAGGATTCTGGATCTCGGAGCTACTTCCTTCTCTTCTTGGGCAGCTCGTTACACACACAGCTTGGCTTCTCAAGGAAGATGTCGCTTGCAATGTGTAATACCTTCCATTGCTAGACTATGAGCAGGAACCATGACCAAACATTGTCAGGGAATTAAAATGTGTTTGAAAGTCTCTTGTAAAATGCTACATGTTATACATATTTACTCAAGAAATATGCATCGAATACCTACTATGTGGTGGGCACGTTTGGCTCGAATGACTTCATCTTCCTGGCCGGCTGCCATTCCTACCTTACAGATGAAAAAAATGAGGCTAGAGAAGTCATGTGAGGCTAGAGAAAAAAATGAGGCTAGAGAAGTCATGTGAGGCTAGAGAAGCCCAAAGAGGTGTCACAGTCTGGACTCAAATCCGTGATTTTTCCTTTGCCCTGTACAGCTGGCGTGGTAAAGGGACAGTGCTTAAAAATCTCTGATCTTGCTTTGGAGTTGCAGTTTAAAGATCGGCAAAATCTCACCTTATTTTTCTTTCCCTGTCAAATCCTGTTCAACTTTCTAGGTCTAGTCCGAGAGTCCTCCCAGAGTCACCTGGACCTAATTCATCGCTGCTGCTTCTGAGTTCTCATCACCACTTGGTCTCTCCTATTCATGTCATCCTAATATGAATCACGATGAAAATTTTACATTATCGCCTCTCTCACTTGGGTCTTGTTAGTCTTTTTGGTCACACCATTCAGGGCAAACAGGAGGTACTCATTAAACGTTTAGCGACGTGAACTCAGCTGTCAGCTCCCCTGCCTCTTCCTAATCCAGGATTTCTCTCTTAACATCCCTTGGAGCCATGACATCTGGGGAGGGGGTGGAGATGAAGAAATTGTCTGGTCTAGGGTGAACAGAACTGCTGGGGCCTGGGCGGAAGTGGGAACTCCACTTAAGATTCATGCGCATCCTCCAAAGTTACTGGTCATTGGGGTGGATTTTCTGTCTCCAGGTGCTAGTAACTGGCCATCGGTGAGGGCTGGTAGGTCGACCCCCTTCAGAGGGACGGGCTTTCTTTGTATCACCAAATCAAGCACTCCCACGGGGATCACATAGATCCTTGACAGTGCTTGGGGACATAAAGGGCAAACCAGAGTGGGGATGTGAGTGGGCACATGAGGGCTCCTGGAAAGGTGTCACTGCAGGGTGGGGGTGAGTGGGGCTTGTTTTAAAGCAGTTTCGTGGCGCCGCCTCCATCTGTCTGTCTCAGTTATGGAATTTTTCCATCCCAGGCCACTCTGCCAGGCTTATGATAAGGCTTGTTTGTGTGTGTATGTTTCTTTCCGTGTTGGAAAAACTCAGATATTCCAGGCAGATTTGTCAGCAGCTTTTTCTCCTCAGCCAGAAGGGAGGCTCCAAGTCACAGCCACTTACATTCCAGCACTAAGCCAGTTCTGGGCCCATCGCTGTGGCAGGAAGCCATGGACTGGCGTTGTGAAGACCGGCAGGAGCAGAGCAGCCCAGATGACCTCGCAGGCTACCCCTGCTCACGCCCAGCCCACCGCACGCGCCCCTCTCTCTCTTCTAGGCCTTTGCCTTGTTCTTCTCATTTCTGCTCCTTCTCCCCCCTCATTCTCTTCCTCCCTTTCCCTCTCCATCCCTCCCTTCCTCTCCAGCCTCCCTTCTGCCCCTCCCTTTCTCGTTCCTTTCCTCGCTCCCGTCTCTTATCTCCCTCCCTCCCTCTCTCTGGCAAAGGGCACGGGAAAGGACCCGATGGCTTCAAGCGGCTGCTGCTTGTCATTCTGAGCTTCCAAGGAAAATAAAATTGAAGCAACTTTGGGTCATTCTGGCCCATTCCTTACCCCTTCCCATGGGGGAGCCTGGTTCAGGATGCTTTATGAGATGGAGGGACGAGAAGCCAGGAATCTCCCCCTTTACCAAATCATGGAAGCGGTTTGGAAGGGAACCCCAAATGACCAGTGGCGGTAGACCTTTGAGGCCTCCCCAGCTGAAGTGAGAGCAAAGTGGGTCCAGTAGGAGAGTGGCCAGCCAGTGTGGAGATCTATCCTGTCCCTTACACTGGCTTCCTCGCCTGGGCTGTCAGAGTGGGGGGGTGGCGCCTAGTTCAATGTACCACCCACTGCCCACCTGCCTATGCTGAGCCATTCGCATATCCTCCACAGGACATCTGCACACTCTGCCTCAGTGTCCTCAAACGTTAGCTTGTGTAAGAATCATAGCCATACGAGGGACTCTCATCAACAGTGCAGACTCCTGGGCCACGCCCTGACCGGTTGGAATCAGGAGGTGGGTGGGGTCCTGGAATCTGTGTTGAACCCGGACACCAGCCTATGAAGAAGAAACTGCGTTGATTCTGAGAGCCACAGAGACTACTGACCTGCAGCACCAGGGTGCAGAGAGCGGCAACGGGCCCTCCAGAGCTGGCCGTACTTCCAGGGGGGAGCTGGGAACATGCGCCTCCCATGTCTTTTTAGTTAGACCCCCCCTTTTAACTTGAACCAGCTTGTTTTAAGAAGTCGTGAATCTGAACACTGTATGGACACTTCCCAGATATTTGTGACCAGTCTGAGCCACCGACAGCCTCTCTGGGACGAGGGCTTCTGTTTCTTGACAAGCCCTGAGCAGAGGCCTCATAGCCGGGGTGGGAGAGGGTGGGGCGCAGCAGGGGGGTGGGCGCACGGAGAACTCACATTGTGTTTCAGGCATTTTTGTGGAAATATCTAATCTATTCCTACCCATAACTTTGAAAGATATCATCTCCATTTTACAAATGAGGAAACTGAGGCACAGTGTTTCAATCTACCCTCTGCGCAGGCACCAAAAAGATATATCTTTAAAATACCAGTTGGATTTGAACTAAAATCTGTTTCTATGGACCCCTGTGGAAAAGCCCAGGTTCTTTAGTGCAGCCTTTTGGGCCTAGCTCCTCCCTTTCATCGACGCCGACTTCCCACTTCCACTTACTCTCCAGTGACACGAATACCTGTAGTTCCTTCCGTGCCGAGGCTGGTGCTGGTCCCGCTGCCGGGATGCCTTCCATGCCTTCTTTGCTAGGTAACTCAGCTCACCTGCCAAGCCCCAACATGGCGTCACCTGCTCCCCAAGTCCTTTCCTGACACCTTCCCGGGCTGAACTAAACACCCTGCCCTGTGATGACGGTGATGTGATTGCACTCGAGCTGTGCATTCCCATCTCAGTGCTGTCACGATACTGAAACGCCCGTCTCCATCGAGGTGAGCGCCACAGGGGCAGGCAATGCGCCTTAGTCACCTGGCTCACCTCCGGGGCTCACTTCACATCTAAGGGACTAAACGGGCTCTTCATCTTACGTGTTGTGATAGGGATCACCACAGAGAACAGAGAGGGAAGTTTAAGAGATCTTCAGACACCTGAGAATCTTACAAGGTTCTTCTGGCTAAGGGCCTTGGTCCAGTTCTCCACTCCCTGCTGAGATGGAATAAGAAGCTCTGTAGAACTTTAGATGGGTATAGGCACCCATGTTGGTGGCTCTGCCAAGCACAAGAATGAACTGAACACTTTGGGTATGTCCCCTGCTGGGCTTAGCTCATGAGATCGTGGAGCCTGGATCCTATCATCCCCTGACAATCTGCAATTGGCTTTCAGGGATCCCCTGGCTCTTTTGCTGAGCTCCACCAAGCACATCGAGTCCAGATGCAGCCACAGCTGCCAGGGAAAACCCACTGTGACTTCTCTGCAGGGCCATGACTCACACCGGCAAAGTTACCAGGGGCGGCCAGCACCCATGGGCATCGAAGAATCAGCTGGCTCCTAGGGCCCCAGAATCTGAAACCACTGGGCTTAAGCGACCCATGGGCATGAGACCCAAACAGCACACACGAAGCCACTTAGGCCTGATGCAAGCAAACCCCCAGCAACCCTCCCTTGGGTCTCTAGAGGGCGCTGGTGTTTCCATGGAGAAGCAGCACAGAGGATGTCAGATGCCGGGACCGGATTCCTCACTTCTGCTCCCGTGGATCAATGGGTCGATGGGTCGTCAGGCAGAGTGGCTTCTGAGGATGTGGAGGCTCCGGGAAGTTGGGGAGGAAGGATTTCTTGGGTTATCTGGGGTCAAGCGTAATAGTCTTTGTGCTGCAAAGCACAACGTGGAGCTTCTCACGGGTCTCCCTTCCCTGTTGGGGCTACTTTACCGCATGCCCCCTCCTCCTAACGCCCCTAGGCCAGGAGAGTATAGTCCAACTCCAGTTAAAGGACCCGTGGGTACTGTGGGGGAAAGACTAAATTTGCACAAATCTGAATGCCTTACCCAGGTACGATTCTAGATTCTAGACAAAATTAGGGAATGCTCCAAATGACCCATGGTAGTGCTCAAACCCAATATTTAGGACACAGCCTATGTTTTGAAGAGTGTTGGGGGAAAGGAGTAGGCACTTAGATGGTAGATTTGAGGTTAATAAAAAAAGAAGTTCTTTTTCCCAAAGTATCAGGCCCATTATACAGCTTCCCAAATGACAGGAGTCAAGAGAAGAGACGGAATAGGAAGGCAAGCCCTCCCAGCTGGAGGCCACCCCTCTTGAGCTGTTCCCTGAAGTTAGGGCCCATTTAGGGGAAAGGCAGCAATCAGGAAGTGACCAGTCCCATCTCCATTTCCCCATCCTTCTCACAGGTCCCACCCCTGTGCCTGCTGGGAAGCCAAGCACACCCAGCCAAGGTCCTTCCCCTGCGACACATACAGCCCAGTAAGAGCCCCTTGGAAATAAAAAAGAAGCCCACGTTTACTCCATTTCTTCAAGGTGCAGGCCTTTTATCTCAAAACTCTGACTCTCAGGCCTGTGCTAATTGCACGGCTACTATCGACCCCGGCTGGCTGCATATCCCGAAACCTGGCAGTGCCTCAGAGGGAGAGAGGAGGGAATGGGCCCTGGACAGCGGCATCCGGCCTCCACCACCCACTCTCTCCAGCTTAGGCTCAGCCAGACCAAGAGCAGAAGGAGAATTGGGCTCTGTGATAGCTGTGGCCGAGTGTGGTAACCCTCAGAAATTACAGGAGAGGGGAGAGAGCTGTATGTCCAACAAGAAACACCTTGAGAGGAAGGAAGACTGAGATTAGGTTGTTTGATCCAAACCCCAGGAGGTCTTGTCGTCTGTTCCCTGAGGAGCGAAGCCCTGTAAACCAGAGGGGTGGGTGAGAGGCTCTTGATGCCTCTTCTCCCCATGGCCCGGCCAGGTTCAGCTGCGCATGCCAGGGTGCTGGAGGAGCCGTACCTGAGCCCACATAAAATATAAAGTTCAGCACAGGCAGTAAGTAGGTCCTGACAGAGACTGTCTAGTGCCCCAGGTCCTGTGTGCTGCTTCCTGCAGAAAGGCAGTGGAAGGTAATGCTGGTGACATCTCCCAGCTGTTGGCCAGGAGGGAGGTAGGCTGATGAGACGGGACCAGGTATCATCCTGTGTTGGGTCCCACAGTGTAGGCAGGAGCACAGTGTTCGAATGATTCTAATGCTTCAGGATGCTGCGTGCACGCCAAGGAGCTCAGACATCAGGAGCCGATTGGACCCTACTTAACCTGTAATAAAAGGGGCAAGTTAGCTTCTGCTACCCAGGTGGAGGAGCCTGCAGGCCATACCCCAGGACCCAACACAGCTTTCAGGAAGGAGCTCAGAGCCATTTGAGTCCTCAGCCGTCCTCTGGCAGCCTCCGTGTCCCTGGACAAGAACTCTGGTTCTCATCCCTGACTACACAGCTGGGAAGCTTATAAAACTCCCCCACCCAGGCCACACCCAGAACCTCTGGGGGCAAGACCCTGGCATCTGCACTTTTAAAGGCTCTCCTGGTGAATCCAATGCAGCTGGGGTGAGGAGGAGGGAAAGGAATTCAAACGGGTTCTTTACTCTCTCTGGCTACAGCTGTGAATAAGGAAGTGAAAATTCACTAAAATAAAGTTTTGAGCTATCTGTAAATAGGCTACATATCAGAGCAAGAAAAATTTATATTGGCACTAAAATTAGAACTTCCTGCCCGTGAGGGCTGTTTTGGAAAGGCTTTCCAAGAAGCTGTTGAATCGCCTTTTTGTGGGTATTTAAGGGGATGGATTCTCCCCTTGCTGGAGTGGGACATGGAAGAGATGCCTCCTCAACCCACGGACCCTCTGAAACTCTGGGCACAACCACCAGCTCTGCCCCTGGCTTCCTAGAATCCCGGATTGGTGTGGCCTCTGGGGAACACTTACCATTGGTGAGTCCTTCCCTCTACATGTCCTCTCCTCCCTCCCCAGCACATTGCAGATCTCACCCTATTTAATCCCATGATCACATCACGAGGGAGGCATCATTACATAGCAGAGGAGGGAATTAAAGCTCAGAGCTGAACAAACCTCCCAGCGTCAAGCAGCTGGTAAGGAGCAGTCAGGAGTCAGATCCTGCTGGAATCTCTGCCGATTTTTCCACCATGCCACTGGTTCTCAAATGGGGAAGTGACAGATATGAGGATGATGGGGAGGGTGTCCTCACCCTTGCCTGAGCAAGTGTGTATGTGTGTAAGTAAAGCCCACTGACCTTCAGGGCAAGGACCCTCTTGATTTTGAGATGATGTCCTTCCTTCTCTTTGGTGTTAAAATGTACTTTATGAAGTGAGATACTGGGTGGCAGGTTTTTTTCCCCCTTCAGATGTGCTTATTTGATTATATGAGAAGTTGGTTACTCCAATTTTCTTCTGTGAGTTTCACAGGTGCACAGAATCCAAAAGTCTGAGCCCCAGTACCTGCTGACTCCCCCAGTACCCTCTCCAGTACCCTCACGTGCCCAAAGAGGGGAATCTCCTCAGGTGGTGTCTCTAACGCTGGGCCTGCAGCTTGGGGGTGGAGGGGGTGCCTGGAGCATCTGCACAGAACAGGAGCCCAGCAAGGACAGAGAAACATGGGCCTTGGGCAATTAGCCCAGGCTCTGTGCCTCGGTTTCCTAGTATATGACATGGAGATGAAACAGCACCACTCTTAGGATGGGTGTGAAGTCAGGCTGGGTGAGGCATTAGGCAGAGTCCACACTCAGCCACAAATCCACATGCCCTGAGCCCTCATCTCTGACTCACTGAGAATAGTTTTACATCAAGGTCAAATGAATTCTCTTTTTGGACATACAGCAATTGCTTAAACTTAGATGAAATTTTCATCTCTGACTGCACTATATTCTCAAGACTATAGTGGAAGCCTATACCTTGGGAGGATGGCGACTCACCCATGGACAGGCCAAAGTGCCAACGTGACTATATGGAAAATGGACAGCTGTCATCCAACCTGCATGGTTGGGTACAGGGACCCTGAGCCCCTGAGGCAAGGGTGGCTTAAGGACCCAGCCCTCCCCGGCATAGTGGGGACTCTTTACCCTTCAATGATGCGGTTGTTGTCCTGGAGGTCAAAGGCCAGCAGCTTCATCTCCTCATAGAGCTTTTCCATGCTGTCCAAGGCAGAGGCAGGAGAGGCACTGTGCCTGAGGCCAGAGCTGGTGCCCGGACCCCCTCCCCGGGAGGCCCACCACCAAGCCTCTCTTATCTTGACTTCTAAGCCTGGTATGAGGCTAAAACTCTGCGGCTCTAACCTCAGCACCCAGCCCCTGGCCCCCTCCTCGCCCCCCATCACACACACACACATCCCTCTCTCTCCGACACTTACTGGACACCTAGGTCCCTTAGGGCAGGAGTGGCATAAGTTGCTACGGGGGGTGGTGAGGCCTGAGCCCCCTTTGTTCTGTCCTGAAGTAGCTGGTGAGATAGCCCGTCAAGGATCTGGAGGGAACCACACTTTAGTCAGAAGGGAAGACACAGATCACCTTTGAGGAAGGGGAGGTGCTGGGGGACGATAAGAAAAGGGTAACACAACAGCCCCCAGCCCGTACCCCTGGAGCACCCGAACCCTGGAGCCGAACCCACAAGCCTCCTTCCCATCCCGAGAGTGCAGCTGCCACAGCCACCTTCACCCATCTGTGACTGATTTAACGATCCAGACTGCCAACTACTCTGCTTCTACCCTCCTCCTCCTCTGAAGCAGGAGCTGGAGCTGCAGAGGTGTAGGGGGCGGCCTAGCACCAGCTCTGGACGAACGCGGCTGCTGCTGTGCCTGTGCCGGGAGGGGAGAAGGAGCCCTGCTCCGTTCCCGTTGGCACAGCAGGCGGCTTCTCCAGCTGGTCTCTTTACACAAGGCAGATCAGAAGGTCAAGGAGAGCTCACATTGCCTCTCTCAGGAGTGGCCTGGAGATGCCCAGGCTGCACGGGGCACGAGGAAGGTGTCTCAGCATTTCGGAAACTCTGCCCTCACAGGAACCTTCGGTCTGAGATCACCAGGCAGTGCCCTCCACTCTTTCTCCATCCCCACCTCAGGGCACCTCTGTGGGTCAGAAACCTCCAACCCCCACCAATGTGCTTGGACTCAGTCAAGGGCAGCTCTGCCCAGAGGCAGGGGAATGGCCCGAATGCCCTTAGAGTACCGGATTGACCTGGCTTCCCTCAGCAGCCCAGGTGCCCCCCAAATTCTCACCTTGCTGAGGCCCTCCTGGACCCCCTGGGCTTCTGTGTTGCAGGCAGCCACGGAGCAGCCGACCAGGCGCAGGTGGTTCCTGGCCTTGTGCACCAACCTCAAGAGAACAGATGAAAAATCAGAGCCGGACTCGCTGGCTCTTGCCGGGGCCCACCCAGCTGTGGTTCAGCTTCCAGACAACAGAGGCCAGAGCCCGTGGGTCCCAGGCACTGGCCTCCCTCACTGCCTCTTATCTTCTAGGTGTTTCCTCACCTCTCACCTGCCCCACTGTAAGAATGCTCACGTACTGACTGAGGCTGGTGAGGGTCCCAGCAGAGCCCCATGGGAGCTGCAGACACGCATGTGGCTGGGCTGGGTCACCGGGCCAGGTCACCAGGCCATTTAAGATGAGTGTGAGGCCAGGTCAGGCTCCAGGGAGGAGAGCCCACGCTTAATACGGGAACTGCTCATGCTCTCATTTCCAGAGCAAATCAAGGTCAAGGCACATTTATGAATCCACTAAGTGGAGGGAGTGAACAAGAACTTTTTCCCCATTGCACAAAAGGAAACAACGTCCACGGACGGCTTCAACCTGCGGCTGGTTCTCAACCCTGGCTACACAGTAGAATCCTCTGAGGCACGTTGAAACTACTGATATCCGAGCGAGCTTCACAGCAATTAAATCGGAATTCAGGGTGAGTTGGGGCGCAGGGGCTGGGCACTGTATTCTAACGTGAGGGTGGGTGGGTGCCTGGGTCTCAGCCCCGTAACAAGCCCACAGGTCCCACGGACCTCGGACAGGCAGCACCTGGGAAAGTGCGTTCTCTCACCAGGAGGAACCAGCATCCGTGCCGGCAGGGCAAGGACCAGGGGCCTGTGAGAAGGGAGAACCCGATCTCCTACAGCGGACAGGGTGCGAGGACGTTCTATTTAAGGACCCCTGCCTGCCCCTGCTTCCGTGACTAGTTGTCCTCACCCCAGAGGGACCTCGTGTTCTCCCCAGAGAGGCAGGACTTTCCAACGTGACCACCTGGGACTTTGGGAAGAACCAAGATTTCAGTGGCAGTTCCGCGCATGTGCTGGTCCTGGGACTGCTCCTTACTAGCTGTCTGGTATTGAGGAGGAGACCTGTTCCCTGAGCCTCAATTTCCTCGTCTGTGAGATAGGGCGACAGTATGTTCTACACAGGGAAGATACAGCGGAGTTAAATAGGCTAAGGTACAGAATCACCCAGCAGACTGCCTGGCCACCTAAGGCTGCAAAACTACCATTTCTTTGCCTGTGTCACTTTGTCCCACCTGCCTCTCAGTCAGGGCTCTGCAAAGCCAGGGCTGTCTGAGCCTAGAAGGGCACTGGAATCCATGAGCTCAGGAGGAAGGGCCAGATTGGTACCTCATCCGATTGCCATGCGTGACGAGGGATGTCTGATACTTCTGCACGCACTCCTCCTGGAACACCTGCAGGAGCCTTTTGGCTAAGTGACTAAAATTCACCCTGAAAAGACAGGGAAACAGAGGTACAGAGACGAGCAGTCAGAGCCCCCTGAGCACAAGCCCAGCACCTCTGAATCTCCACCACCTAAATGCCCAGCCCCTGAGCCTGTGGCAGGGCCGTCTCTCCGCTGGAGACGATGCTCACACATGGGATCCTGGCAGTCAGAGTGGCCGGCACACAGCACATGTCAACAGAGAGATGAAGGGGGACAGGGGACTCAAAACATATACACACTCTCAAGCTCGATCCCCAGAAGGAAGATGAAATGATTATGGAAAAGGGAAGGAAAAGGTGTGTGGTGTGTGAACTGTCAGGGATGGGTATAGGGTGGGTATAGATGAGAGTGTATAGGAAACAGAGTAGCAGACGGAAGCCCAAAGGAGAGCTCAGGCGGAAGTCAGTCATAAGTGGTCAGTCAGCGAGGACAATCAGGAAAAACAATCCTCGTTCAGAAGGAAACCCAGTTTCATCAAGACTGCTTCTGAGGAACCTCCCCCAGACTCGGCCACTGATCTCCCCTGGCTCCAGACGACTGCCCCAGAGAGTGACCCAGCCTTCCTCCTGCCCAGCTACGGTCCGTGATCGGGGCCCTTCGCCACTTCTTCTCTGGCACAGAGAATCGCTCTGCCCTGGTGACACCCACCCTCCTGCTCACCCTCCTGCTGGGGGACAGGCCACTCACTTATCCAGTTTGTGAATCTGCTCCTCGTTGTAGCCAAGCCCTGAAGGAAACAGACAGAAATGATGTTACCTGTTCAACCAGTCGACAAAACAGTGCCGTAAGTGCTGGGGCACAACTACAAAGACGAAGACAGCCTGGCTGGAACCCGCTCTGCGGGAGCTCACAACCCAGTGGAATCAGGGAAGACAGAAGGAGTGAACCAAACACCGTGACGAGGGAGGGGCGTACCTGGGGCTGGCGAATGCTTCGGGTGAGAATTGGTGGTCGAGACGGGCCCTGAGGGATGCTTCGTCAGCCAGCCCCTCAGCCAACAACCCTTCCAGAGTGACTGATGCCTACAGTTCGTTGGCCTCATCCCCAAATATTCTAGCTGCAGGCAGAGCCAGCTGGGCTCTGTAGCAAAGAGCTGGATAAGCCCGGCCACCACCTTCTACTTGCCCTTCTAGGCCCAGCCGCATTTGCTGGAAGGGCTGAAGCTTTCCTGATGTTCTCTGCACTGGAGAGGTGCTGCCCCCTCATGGGCTTTGAAGAAATGGGCATGTGGATCAGCGGCTCTCCCAAAAGGACACGAGGCAGAGGTCACCTTGCTGGCCTCTCTTCACACCCCTAACAGAATCTCCTTCCTGGGCTCTTCATCCAGGTCCTGCTCTCAGCCTGCTGGACTTTCGAAGTCCAAAGTGCAAGTCCCAGCCCTGCGTCCTATTAGCAGAGGGCTGTGCGCAAGTGATTTCACCGCACCGAGTCTGTGTCCTCGTCTGTCCTATGTAACACTCAGGACAGGCGTGAGGGGAGAAGACGAGTGCTTCATTATTCACTGTTGAGCAATTTTCAAAATGGCATCTTTCAACACCCAACGGCTATTCCTCCTGGTTCATTTTTAATTTGTGTAAAGGACTCTTGAAGACCAGTAGAAACGAAACTCTTCTCGAGGCTGTAAAATGCTGTAGTTAAAAGCAGCTGGACCTAGATTGCTTGGGCTCCTTAAATCTGCGTGTGTCTCGGTTTCCTCATCTATAAAATGTGGAGGCTAATGGTGCCTGGAGCTTTTATGAGCATTAAATAAATCAGGAACATACACAGCACGTAAAAACGGTGCCCAGCACACGGGAGGTGCTCAGGAGGGTTGAGATTATAGGATTATGAAATGCCAGTGATGGAGGCAGAAAAGCCTCTGAGGTGCTCCTAACATCACGGCAAAGGAGGCCACCCGAGTGTCAGGCCAGACTGGAGCCCAGGGCCCTGCTGCTTCCAGGAACAGGAGAGACGCAGTGGTCCTGTCTCCTGTGCTGCCCTGCCCTCCCCCTCGGGGGCCAGGCCCAGAGGCAGGATTGGGTTTTCAAGGAGGGAAGGTCACCTTCTAGATCCGGTGGCCACTCGGCACACATGGCTGTGGAGCACTTGACAGGTGGCTAGCTGGACTGAGGAACTGAATTTTTATTTTAATTCATTAAATTACATTTAAAAACTGAAGGAGGGTAGAATATTTTTTTCTCATGAAACACAGCTTTATTGTCTTAGTGAGACTGCATTTCACTTCGTTAAAAAATTAGCTTCCAGATAGATGAGCTGTAAGTGTAAAACACACAGGGGATTGTGAAGACTTAGCACAAAAAAAAGAATGTCAAATATCTCTTTAATAACTGGATTTATATTGATTACACGTTGAAATGACAATTCAGAAACACTGGGTTGAATAAAATATATTATTAAAATATGACCTGTGTCTTTCCTCTTTTTGAATTTTGGCTACTAGAGAACTTCAAATTACACGCATAGCTGGCATTATATGTATGAGACAGCACTTTTTAGATAATCCTATGGATAGAAGAGAACTTGGCAATGAAGCCGAAGACCTCGAGTCTGCACATTAGGAAATGCTTGGGGCAGGGGTGGAAGAAAGAGGGTTGGATCCTGGCATGTTAGGTCCCCAATCCCAAGAGCCAACCGAGCCCTCCCCAAGCCCAGCTTTCCCCCAGGCTGGACCCTCCCCTGCTCCAAGAAGGCAGTCACCTTGGGCGAGCAGCTTCCCATCCTTGAGCCTGTCAATGCGCTGCCCCAGCCTAGAGGGTCCTCGTGAGGCTTAGCAGATAACGCAGGCAAAGTGCCTGGCCCAGTGACTCTAAATGGTATTTTTTCTGATTCTCCACTTTCTGGAAAACCTGACTATTTTCGTGGGTTAAAGACACAATGGACAGGAAAACACTCCTTGAGCTGTAAGGTGTCCCCCAGAGGTGAAGGTTCTCTCTCAAGAGCCACCCAGGCTCCAGCTGCCACATCCCCCATGCATGTCATCTGAGACCCCCACCTGGCAATAGGCACAGGTGTACAGGCCTCATGTCCCTCACTGGTCTGTAGGCAGCTGGTGGCCAGTAAGCCTTAGACCAGCTGCTCCCTGCCTCCACATGGCACCATCCACATGGTGAGCCTCCGGCAGCCACCCCAGGTAGAGTAAAACAAATAACCGAATATGGAAGGGAGGGAGGGAGGGAGTGAGTGAGGAGGGAGTGAGGAGGAGGAAGGAAGGAAGGAAGGAAGGAAGGAAGGAAGGAAGGAAGGAAGGAAGGAAGGAAGGAAGGAAGGAAGGAAGGAAGGGGACAGCCTGAGATATGTTTTTCTCTTCTCATGTCTCACCTGGCCTCATCCTGGATTTCTTGAACTGCTTGTAGATGAGGCACATCTTATCCAAGCAACACTGAATCTGCTGGATGCTGTGGGCAGGAGACAGGCACCAGGTGATGGAAGAATCAAAGAGCACAGAGCAAAGGGGGAGGGAGGGGATGGATGGCGGGAGAAGGAGGTGAGGAGCTGTCTCCCTGCAGAAGGAGACTCACTGCCAGTTTTGGGGGCCAGTCTGGGAGTGGAGGTGATTCTCCTGTCTCAAGATTTTTGAGGCATTTTGGGGCCAGCCAGCCATTTCCTATTTTTATGTTTATTCTTATTCTCTCTCTCACACACACACACACACACACACACACACACACATTGATTATTACATGTACACACACACACACACAGCAGAGACACTGCAGAGGTAAGTTTAGTAGGACGAGACTGACAAAAGGCCAAGCAGGACAGACAACAGGAGGGGGTGGCCTTTGCTACACAAGAAGTTTGAAACGAGAGTCTGGGAAGGACTCTTGGACCCTGAAAACACAAGAGTCTGGCAGTGACAGCCCGGGAGGGGACTGCAGCAGAGAGTCACCTGGACAAGGTAGAAGTCATGCCTTCTTGGTATACCCAACGCCTGGCACATAGAAAGAACCTGAATATTAAATCAGCAATCTTTGTTTAAAACAATAATGAATCAACAGACCTCAGCCCTGCCTGGAGGCAGGGGAATGAGGGAGATGACCTCACAAGGACCTTCTGGCCTGGGCTTAAGGTCATTATTATCTCTTCCTTCCCATTTTCAGGCTGGATACAAACACGTTGAGATGTTGAGTGCAGTAAAAGGCAGGCATGCAGTAAAAGCGCAAAAAGCGTGTGTGTGTGTGTGTGAAAATTTTCCTCACCCTCAGGTTTATTTAGATGTACTTCCTCCCCACAGCTCCTCCAATGACCAGGCTTGGCTATTTCTGGAGCTGGACTCTGGGCAGAGCCAAACTTGTTCCCAGGGCTTGTGGGTCCAGGGCACCTGCTTCCCCTGAGAACGTGGGGTGGACACGACCTCAGATCATTATCCAGAAGGCTCGGGCCGGATGGGTACCAAATTCACAATTGTCTTCAGATTTTAGAACGGTGATTCCGTATACATACACTACATTGTGGAATGCCTCATGGGGCCTGGGCAGCACCCTCTCACCGAATACGCTTCAGAGAACCTTAAGAAGATTCGCTCTAAGTGAGATCAATAAAGACCATAGAGAGCCTCGCATCAGTTTAGGTCAGGTTTGCAGCCATAACAGTTAAGAAAAAAACCCTGTGGTTTTCAGGGCTCTTTGAATTCAGAGTTGAGGACTTGGGTCCAGGAAGGTGCTGAGGAGAACGCCCTGCTTAGGGTGGGCACCCCTCAGGCCATCGGTGGGTGGGTGGCCATTTTATGTTCCTTAAGAGGGAGAATGGGGTCTAAAAGCTGTAAATCTTTGGTGTAGGCCAAGAACATTGGTTTTGGAGGTGGGCAAACCTGACCTGACCTGTCGGTTGTCACTTACTGGCTGTGACTCAGGGCAAATTAACCTCCCTGAGTGATCCTTGTCTTATATCAAGAGGCACCGTATTAGTATCGTTAGCGTCTCGAGGATTAAATGAGATGGTATGAGTAGGAAGACTTATCCAAAGACATCCGACGAAGAGCAAGGGCTCAGAAGAGAAGGGGAACTAATGAGTTTTTCATTTAGAATTATTGCACCTGCTAACATTTCAAGTTTACTCTCTAAACTCCCAGATCGGGGCAGGACCCCAGATTCTTTTCCCCTTCTGGCCAGTCTCAGGAGAGGGTCTCGTGCATTCCCAGATTCCCCATCACTATCCCCTGCCCCAGAGCCATTGCCAAGAAAAGGGAGAAAGTAGGCTGATGCCTAAAAAAGCTTCTGGACCTTTCGAGCTGTACACCCCGCCCCCACCCCTGCCCCACCAAGAAGGTAAATCCCACAGACCTTCTGTCCTCATGTACCTGATCCCGGTTCTTCCCCAGCTCTGAGCTCAGGCTACTCAGGTTCGTCTGGGTCTCTGTCATATTGTGGGAAAATCTGGAGAGGACCTCGGCCAACTATAGGGCAAAAAGGCAGAGCTCAGTGGGGTGTTCAGGTCGGGGCTCTGCGGCAGCCTGGCCGAACCACTGCCGCCCAGCTCCGCCCCAAAAGCGCCCCCTGCCCCAGGCTTACTCACAGCCCGCAGCGTGGACCTCAGCTCTGTGGCCCTCTTCAGTTCTTCGATCTCGGGCATCCTAGCCATGTTGCTGAGCCTCAAAGAAGGACAGAGAAATGACACATTTAGGGCATTAGGAGGCCAAGAGCTCCATGACTGCAAATTGAGCATGGCGTCGTTAGGACAGCTTTGCTGGCTTGTGGGATGTCTAGAGAGTTTCGTGGTTGGGAGAGAAGAGTGAATTGGAAGAGGCCCCTCTTCATCCAGTTGTGACGCCGTTGGGCATTGCAGTGAGCAAAGACCGAAGAGATCAGAACTCGAATCTATGAATATTCAATGCAAGGTGGCTGTCGATGAACTCCAGACAAGAAAAATTTGTAACTAAAGGAAAAGAATAAAGTTCCTTTCTAGTAGAAAGGAACTGTATTTCATGATAACCAATAGCTTATGGATAAGGGAAAAGCTGTATTTTATAGAACACTAGCCAATAATGTGCCAGGACTTGGAATATCAGCGTCGTTCTGTCCCAGTGAAATTACTCACTTGGGCGTGGTGTTAAAATCCACGATACATGATTAAGGCATGGAGATCTGTGTGGTGCCAAAGTGATGCCACACCGATTCTTCCACAGGGAAAATACAACTCTATAATATACAGTAGAGGAATCAGGCTGTCACCACCCGATGGTGGGTAAATATGAAGTGTCCCAGCATCATCTATGATATATTTAGCCTAAAATTTAAATTGAATCCATTCAGCCTTTAAAACTCTCAGTTTATGGGAAATGCCAGGAAAGAAGAACAAGACAGATGACATCCAGAGGAAGCGCAGATGAATCCAGAAGATGGGAAATGAGTATTGTCCCTCTAACAAGCCTGTGTGATGGGGGCGGCGGTGGGGGGTGGGACGGGGGGTGTGGAGCAGGGAGGACGCAGTCTGTCTAGATTGAAACAGATTTAAGGAATACAGCAACCAGATTCAAAGTGGGCTCTTAAGAGTAAATCCTGGTTTAGATGAAACCAGCTAGAAAAGAAAATTTGTGGGATCGTTAGGGAAATTTGAATATGAATGGGTGCTGGATGAGATGAAAATGTATGACATGGAGGAGGAGGGCTCATTCGCTGAGAAAAGCAGGTTGTAGAACAGTAAGTACTGGACACTCTCATGCTGATTAACATACTTATGCACCGTCTAGAAGGATATGTACGCTAGGGTGTGACGATCCATCTCTGGGTGGTAGGAGAAGGCATTTCAATTTCGTTTCTGCTCATCTGTGTTTTCCAGCTTTCTACAATGGTCATATAGACTGTTTTTACAACAATGACAATTAGGAGAAAGAATCCTGAGTTTCTGGCTTGGGAATGGAGGGGACAGGGAGAAGTAGGGAGGCAGTGCAGGCTGGGCCGCGGCCCGCTTCGCCCGCTTCTGTCTCCGGCGTCGAGCAGTGTTTAGCGCACAGTGGTAACTCAATACATGATTGTCGAATGAATTACTGAGTGTCTGAATGCATTCGGGGGCATGGAACACTTGATGGCAGAAGATGAGAGCGACCCAATCCGACTGGGCAGGGAGTCAGGGACATGGGTTTGAGTCCTGGTCCTAGCCATCACACCTGCCATCTGCAGGATCCCTGGTTACTGACCTTAGTAATAGAAGCCTCAGGTTCTTCATCTACATCATGGAGACATAAATCTCCTTCCTGCTACCTAACAGGGTGTCATGGAGATCAAATGGGACCCCCAAAGTAAAGGGCTTGACTAGAGGGCATGAACACACGCTTTTTTGGTGGTGGGGCTGGGGCATCTCTGGGAGTCCCCAAGCGGGCCCTGGCTGCCTGAACAGTGCCTCCAGATGGCAGCAGCTGCCAAGGAGGGCCATGAAGCTTCCGGACAAGGCAAGGACACCCTGCCAGGGAAGCCTGTCTTGGGGAGCCTGATGCAGGAGGAATGCACTGTGAAAAAGGTGAGCAGCCAGGCCGGGCAATGGTGGCCACTTTGTGTCACATACTTGGGCTCCTTTAAACATGAGATTCAGCTCATTAAAATATCTCAGATTCCACTGTGAATCTGAGGCTTCAGATCTTAGAAGCAGCTACAGGTCTGAGGATGTTCAGAAAGGATGGGATTGCAAAGTGCTGGAGCTGAGAGGCCTCAGAGATCGTCCAATCCTCTCATTCTGAAAAAGAGTAAATAGAGGCCCAGGCTGGGAAAGAGGACGATGGCCTGAGGTCAACAGCGAGTTAATGAAGAGTTTGGACCTGGTCTTCGGACTCCTGGCCTGTGTCTGGGCTCTCCACGCTCCTCCTTGGGGGCGGGGACAACATGCTTGGAGCAGGCACTCCCCTGACCTTGAGCTCTCTAGACACATCATGCCTCTGAGGGGCCCTTGGAGACGAAAATGGGAAAAACACTGGCCAAGTCTGCAGACACCTGGCTCCAGCCACTCCCCCGCACTCCTGGTCCAGGGCAAGGGGCAGACAAATACTTCCAATGCTTTCTCTACACATTTCTTTCCTGTTCAAGAACCTACAATAGACTGATAAGTCATTTTATTGCAGTTTAATCTGCCAATCGGACTCTCCAGGACCTCTACGCATTCTCTCCTCCCTTCCTACCCCTGCGCCCTACTCCGTCATAACCTCACCAGCACCCCGCCCTCCCCACACACACACTGCAAACCCCTACGAGCCTCCAATGACAGCCCCCTTCTCTGTCTCTGCACAGGACCTTCCAATCCGAAGTATTTTCTCTCCTTACGGCCTGAAAAGCCTCACCTCTCCCAGGAAGATCTCTGTGGTCGTCCCTACCCAACTCCAGTCTCCCCTGACTCAACCATCTCGTCCCCTTCACATGCCAGGAAGGGCTATCTCCTCTAGCAGAGCGTGAGCCCCTCTACGTGGCACCACATCTGTCCCAGGAACCCCTTTCTGTGCCCTGGCCAGAGCTCCGCTCAGAGGAGCAATGTCGCTGACCCTGCAGCACCTCGTCTCTGTAACTGTTTGAAGGGGGCCCGGCCATGCCGGAGACCATTCCTACCACGTGGAAACACTTCCTCCTCCCGCACCGCCCTCACCGCATCTGCTCCATCGTCGGCCTTGTCGCTGCCAAGCCCCAGGAGGAAGGCAAGGCTGCCATGAGTCAACTCTGGGAAACTCCCAGGACCTTCCTGAGAACAAGGGCCGGGGGACACGCGGGGTGGGGAGGGACATTGGGCATGT
The DNA here is from genome assembly GCF_902729225.1 of Pteropus medius. Classification (NCBI taxonomy): domain Eukaryota; kingdom Metazoa; phylum Chordata; class Mammalia; order Chiroptera; family Pteropodidae; genus Pteropus; species Pteropus medius. The sequence continues at coordinate 619,696 of NW_024349227.1, forward strand.
TTGGCACAATCTGCTCCTCCGTCACCACACGGCTCCTCTCAGTGGGAGAGGCTCCAGCCACCATCGCTTCCCCGGGCTGCAGAGGCTCCCTGTCTTGTCTGCACCGCAGCTCCGTGCCTTTCAAGATTTAGGGGCTGTGCCCACTTCTCAGTGGTGCTCTGGCCTTCGGAGTCTCTCCGCTTCTCATCTCTAGACCCTCTAGCTTGGTTTCTTCCTCCTCTCTCCCTTTCTCTACCCATTACCCCGAAATGGCCCAGTCAGAGGTGTGGAGGGCATGGAGTCCTGAGGATTGGGGCAGGGAGTCCTAAGAAGGCAGTGACAGTTTAAGACACAGAGAAAGCAGGAGAAGGAGTGTGGAGATGAGACCTCCTGAATCCCGAACCTGTCAGGACCTGTGGCCAGTGCTCGGGTGTGAGTGCTTCTCCTGGATGCCTGCTCCGGGGCCCGGTCTAAATATTCCGAAGGGGTCTGGGTGGACAGATGCCCCTTCCTGGGGCAGGGAGGCTGCCTGGGCACCTGGAGTAGCGATGCCCCATGGGCTCTTTCTCCCTCAGGTGAGGCACTGGGTGGTGGGGAGGTATGTGCAGCCACTTGGCAGGGTGGGGCATTGCTGGAAATACTCGGGGGAAGGAACAGAAAGAAAGAGGGGCTGAAAGGTCTCCACTGGCTTCAAGCCTGCTGCGGCCCTACTGTGGGCAGGAAACCTACCTCTCGGGGCCCAGGCTGCTGCTGAGAAAGAGGAGTGATGTCCGTGTGACCTCCAGTGTCCGCCTGCAAGTGGCCTGGAGCATCTCCCTGCCGAGGGAAGCCAGAATCAGTGCTGCCCTCTCCCAGGGGAGTGAGGGCGCCGTGCCCACAGCCACCCAGGACTCAGGGGAACTCACACAAACCAGTGCAGTCCCCGAAGCATCAGCTCCTGCCCGGCCAGCAGGGCCCGTGCCAGCCGCAGGGCCTGGTAGCCGGCACCCATCGCACCCTGAAAACACAGGTGGGCAGGGTCAGGTTCCACACCCTCTACCCCTGAACAAACCCCCCTTCCTGCCACCGGGGGGCCACCCCTAACCTTGGCAGTGTTGTAATCTGCCTGCAGGTCCACTTTGGGCACGAACTTGGGGATGTCCAGAGCAGCTGTAAACAAAGACCCTGTCTAAGGGGCTGCCTATACGGCCCTGGATGAGCTCTGAGCTCATCATTCCTTATCCCTGGCTCACACTCACCCCTCACCACCTAGCTTCCACCTCAAACTTCCCAACTCCTGGAGCCCTCACCGCCAAGCCTTAAATGTACTTTAATGTGCTTCTCCTCAATTGCAGTCCCCCATTGCCCCCTTGTGTCCACTTTGGAGAACTACAGCTTCAGGCCTAAGGCCCTTTCTCAAAAGCCAGGAAATGAGCCCAAACCACCCTCATGCCCAGGAGTTACAAGGTTAATTCCTCTTCCTAGCCTTAAAAACCTGAGCCGGAGGATGAAATCGGCATTATTAAATTGTAAGAAATGATATTTTTGCTAGCACTTAGAGTATAAAACTCTGGACCCCTGACCACCTTCCCTTCTCTCCAGTACCTTAGGCTCCTGCTTCCCCCGACCCAAACCATGCGAGGCTTCCCCACCAATTGCAGAGACTGTGCAAAGCACATTAAATCCAGATCTCCCTGTTTCAGCTGAAGTTTCACATCTCTTTGGACACCGTGAAGCTCGGAGATGTCAAACCACTAGCCTGAGTCACATGGCATTTCAGAGGCATATGCAGAGTTAGAACCCAGAATTTGGGGTACCCTGTGGGTCTAAAGAAATGCTCACAAAGGAAATAAATCAATATCCTGGATCGTAAATCCCTGCCTCTTGGAGAAGAATGTGAAGAGGAGATAAGATCTGGCCTGCGTGGCCCTACTCACGGTCCCTGAAGGCCAGCCCTTTGGGGGTCTCGCTGGCCATGCTGAACAGCGTCAGGGGGCTGCTTGCTGTCGTGTGGGCAATGTGCTGTGCTGAAAGGTTGGGTTCAAGGACACAGAGGTGACCCTCGAAGAGGTACTCTTGGTGCTGGGGGGCCACATTGGTCTGCTTATATACAGCCTCCAGGAAGATGGCTACCCTAGACAAACCAGAGGCAGAGGGAGGACGGGGCGGGGTTGAAGGGAGAGGAAGTGTTAGCAGGCAAGATATGGGGTCAGGGCAACCCAAACCCTAGCTAGGACTTCATGCATGCACGGGGCTCAGCTTTTCAGAGGGAGGGACTGGGTGATTTTCTCCCTCATCAAGGGTGGAGGCAGAGGGCAGAGCTCCTGTATCTTACAGCGGATGGAGACCAAGTGTGGACAGAACTCAGGAGCCCCACTGTCCAGACTCTGCCTCAGCACCCTTTCCTGCCACACTCGCGTTAAAATCCACCTAGTCCCATAAAATATCCCAGGAATAAGGGGTTCCATGAGCAATAACTTTGGGAAACACATCAGCAACACATGCACACACCCCTCAGGGGATTTATAATGCAAATTAGCATTGTAAAGCTTGCTCAGTCTCTGGAGTCTAGCAGCAAGGAAGCCCATTTCCCAACTTTATAGAAGTCGTACACTAAAGTTGGATCCAGAAGCTTCCATATGTAAACGCCCCCCAGAACACTGAGTAGGACACGGCCTGCCCTGGTAGAGAAGGTCCTGAGCGTCGGGCGCGGGCGCCGGCTTACGTGTTGTGGGCGTGGATGTAGACATGGTGCAGGGCGGCCTGCGGCAGGGAGAAGACGTGCACGACCGCGCGCTGCAGGATGTCGCTGGTTTCCGCAAAGAACTGGTCGAAGCCCCAGCACTTGGCCTGCTCCACCTCCAGGACGTTGGCCAGGATGGGCACCAGCTGGCTCTGCAGCCCCCTACTCGCAGGACATGGAGACTGTCAGGGGCCGGAGCCCAGACTTGTCCTCCTTGAGTAGGTAATAGGGGTGGGTGTTCCATAAGAATGTCCCAAAGAGCTAGGACTGAGGGGGTGGGGTGGGGCGGGGCGGGAAGGAGAGGAAGAGCTGTAAAGATTTCCCAGCATGGACACTGAGACAGGCCTCAGCAGTGAGAGGGATACCCAGGCCAGGCTCGGGTGTCTGCACCCCCCGCGGAGTCCCGCTCACGTCGACAGCTGGCAGGTGATAGGAAGGGCGTAACTCCACTCCAGGGGCCCGTTCTCCCACCTCTGTGTGCCTGCGATGGCCCCAGCTGGCTTCTCTGTGGTGATCCGGTACCTGGGGTGAGTGAGGCAGAACCAGGTCAGGGGGACCCCGAGACCATCACACTTCAAGGGATGGCAAACTTAGCATGGAGGGCTCAGAGTACTGGTTCAAGTCACCCAGTCACTCTGAGGCAGCCTGAAAACGGACTTTGAGAGTCCTGGCTCTCAGCCGACAAGATCACCTTGACTTGGTGCTCCCCAGTCAAACTCTGCTCCTTCTCACCGTCCATTTCCTTTATCGCGTTATGGCACATCTACAGCAGGGCCTCCATACCTTCGCCCGTGCCGTGCCTGGCCTGCAAATTCTTTCCCTCCACTTCACTATTCTAATCCTCTCTTCCCCTCAAGGTCCAGCCCCCGCTGACGGCCCCGCCCACATCAGTCTCTTTCCTCATTCCCTGACCTCATGCAGCTTCCACATGGCTGACCCCTGAGCTGAGAGGGGGTGCTTCGAACTTCCTGCGAATCTGCCTCGAATCTGCTCTGGGTGGCACACTCAAGTGGGAGCAGCTGCTACCTCTGGCTACTTCTGTACCAGGCAGCAGGAAACCTGGAAGGCTCCTGGACCTGGGATCTGGATGCTGGGTCTTGCCCCACCTCCGCTCCTGGCTGTGCCACTGGAGCCTCGCTTGAGATGAGGTGAGCCGCCGATGAGGGGAGAGCCAATGGGGAGGACTAAATTCAGATAAGGGGTTCCGGTCAGTCTCCCATCAGCCACGTGCTGATCACCAAGAATCTAAGAGGAGCCTGGGCGGGGTGGGCCGGAGGGGGACCACAGATTCCGAGGAAGAGGAGACACAGCAGGGCCAGGAGGGAGCCCCAGAGCCCTTGTTTCCCGCCATGGCCCGCCGTACATGATCTCCTTGTTGCGCCGGGGCCCACCAAAGGGCACGAAAGGAAGGCTGCCGGTAGCTGCATGGTATAGGGTCACCCCAATGCTCCAAAGATCCACAGTCACCCCGAATGCCTTCTGCTGGGGCTTCCGAAGCACTGCCCGCTCATACATGTCCGGGTGCTGCCAGAGAGAACCAGAGAGCAGCCGTGACGGGGAGGGTGTGTAAGGGCCTGAGCGCACACGGCGCAGCTGCACCGGGACCCCGCCCCCCAGCCCGCGCAGGCCCCCTTCCATTGCCTTCTGGTGACAACAGAACCATCAGAATCCATCTTCCTTGTCATCAAACACTGGCATAGAGTTGGCCTATGCACAGCATTTTCATCTGTCCACCTGCCCTGGGGAAGGTGGTGACCAGTGGTGTCCCATTCTCCGTGAGAATCAGAGCAAGGAGTTAGCCCTGCTAAGGCAGCGCGGGCAGGGAGGTGGGGCAGGCGGGACGGAGCGGCCAGGGCAGGCTGCAGCATGGCCTTTTTCATCTTAGAGGACAGAACGAACTCTTCTGGTTGGTGTGTAGAGGGTGAGATCTAACCCTGCCAGATGCAGAGGGATGGGACCGAGGCTTTCAAAAGGTGAGGGGCAACCAGCGGCATGCAGGAGAGACACTCTGCCTGGGGCAGCAGGTCCCCACCATGCCACTCACCAAGTACTCCTCAGTCCCGTAGACTGAGATGAACTTCTCATCGTCATCCAGCTCCCGGGCGGCCCCGAAGTCCGTCAGCTTGTAGATGCTCTGCCCCTCCTCCCCCAGGAGGCGCATGATGTTCCCTGGCTTGATGTCCCGGTGGACGATACCATTCTCCCTCAGGTGGTTCATGCCAGCCACTGCGGAGTGAGGGAGGGCTGTTGGTGGCTCCAGCTTGGGTTCAGAGAGAGTCCACAGGGCCACAGGAAAAGCAGAACGGAGGTGGGCAAGGGATGACGGAGGAGTCCTGAGGGCATGGGTGTGGAGGGTCCATGGGGAGCCTCTGAGGAACAGAGAAATGGTGGCTCTGGCTCCCCGAAGATGACACTCCTTCCCTGTCTATTTTATTATTTTTTACTCTTTAAATTTTGAAAGTATACCTAACATAAAGTTTGCCATTTTAATATTTTAAGTGTACAGTTCAGTGGCATCAAAAACATTAACGCTGCCACACAACCATCACCTGTATCCATCTCCAGAACTTCGTCAGCCTCCCAAACAGAAAGTCCACCTATTAAACGAGCACTTTCCATTCCCCCTCCCCCAGCCCCTGGCAACCCTACTTCTACTTTCTGTTTCTATGGCCTTGACTACTCTAGGCCCCTCCCAGAAGTGAAATCATGCGGTGTCTGTGTGTCTGGTTTATTTCCCTTTGCTTCATATCTTCCAGGCTCATCCACATCTCAGTGTGAGTCACAATTCCATTCCTCTTTAGGGCTGAATAGTATTCCAGTGTCTGTACAGACCGCATTTTGTTTCTGTATTATTCATCTGTGATGTCTGGGTTGTTTTCACCTATTGTGAATGCTGCTGCTGTGAATACTGGTGTACGACCTGTTTTAAATTGCATTTTTAAGTTGTAGTTTTAAACTGCCAGTCAGCAGAAGTCAGACATTGGGTTCTGTCCGTTCATCATTGTCTGTCCCAGGTCTGAACGGAGAGCCTCTTGGGTTCAGAATGGTCTCCTGTGTTTGGATACTTGTTTCAGAAGCACCACACCCCTCTGGGGCTTTGCCTCCGCCTGAGGGCCAGGCCTGTGGCTGGTCAGAAGCTGCGGCGGGGAGGGGTCGCCCCAATGGGTTGGGGAGAAACTCACCCACACAGCGCAGCACCACCAGGAACTCCTCCTCCGGCAGCCCGAAGGCGTTCTCGGGGCTCTCGAGCACACTCAGCAGGCTCCCACTGGAGCAGTACTCCATCACCAGCACCTTCTGCCGGCTGGCCCCCTGCGGGTGGGACAGAGGGAGGCACAGGGAGGAAGGTGTGTCTCCTCCCCTTCTCATGAGGAGGTGGCTCGGCCTAAAGCCAAAAGCCCTCTCTGGGTCCTAGCTTCTGACCTGGCCATCGCTCCTTGGCCTCATGCTGATCTCATACACCTTAGACCGAGGTCGCCTTTTCCAGGAAGTCCTCTTCGATTAGGCCCTACTTCCCATTTTTACTTTCCCACCCTGGCCCAAGCCCTGGCGTTCTTCATTCTATGGGTTGCTGCTCTGGCTGCCCTGCTGATCAGCATGTGACCAAGTCTCTATTAGTATGTGACCGGACTCTCCCCAGCCCGTGAGGGTGAAGGACAAGACCATCCTCTGACCAAGCACTGGACCCACCGTCTCCTCCACAGCGAAGAGCTTGACGATGTTCTGGTGGTTCAGCTTCCGCAGCACCTCAAACTCCCTCACCTGCACCTCCCGGGGTCGCAAGTAGCTGGCGGTGTTGAAGACCTTCACAGCAACCAGCTCCCCAGATTTCTGCCGTGGGGAGAATAGAAGTCCCACCCTGAGCTGGGGTGCACCACCCCCAGGCCTCCATCCAGCTTCTCCTGCCAGCCTAACATCAGAAATGAGCAAAGAGCCTGCATGGGAATGTGGGCTCCTTGTCACCCTGAGCTCCTTCCCCTGCACCAAGGGCAAACAGTCCATCCAGCACTGAAAGATGACGAAGGCTTGTCACCCGTGATACCTTGCAGGGGATGCTTTGGTGTTACTATTACTGTTGACAGTAATGACAACAGCAGCCAACACTCCCTGGTGTGAGCAGCGGAGCTGGGCCGGGAGCCTGATCTCCCTGGCTTCGCTCTCTAGATGCGATAGCTCGGTGTGTTCCACGTATTCAGGACAGCTCCGCCACGAAGGCAGGAAAACCCAGACAAGGTCTGCTTCCCACCTCTGCTGTTCCTAGATTCGCGGCCACCTCCCTAGATGTTGGCTTGGTGTCTTCGTCTCCTTCTCTCCAGTCCTCAACCATGCCTGACAGAAGCACCATCCTGTGGAGCCCTTTTCAGCCCCCCATACCTCTGCTCAAACCCCATGTCCTCCTACCCCAGAGTGTACAGAGCAAAGTCCAGAGGCCTCTGCCTAGCCACACACAACCCTGGATGCCCACTGGGGACTGACCCGGGCTAAGAACTTTCCGGGTGTAAGGGGGTTGTGGTGCGCTGGGCGGAGCCCGGCCAGGGCCGCACCCTACCTTGTTCCGAGCCTTGTACACACTGGCAGTGGCTCCCTGCCCCAGCAGGTCGTCCGTGTGCCACAGATAATTGACGGTGCTCTGCATCTCCTGCCTTTGGCTGGCCAGCCACCTTCTGCCTAGAAGAACATATTGGGGTCCAGGATTCCATCACTGGCCTGGGATGGATCTTGGTGGCCTGACCAGTAGCTATGCCCAAGACCATCCCATGAAGGGCTCCAAGTGGCCATTCTAGAGGCAAGGGGGCAGGGGAAGCATGACACAAAGAAAGTTTAAGTAACTTCTGCAAAAGGAGGCACCGCCACCGGGCCTTCAGCCCACAGCCTGTGCCTATCCCACCACAGGGCATCCTACCTTGTCCCTACTCCCCAGGTCCCCTCCAACCCTTTTCCAAACAAACCCCTTCCTCTGTCACCTCTCCTAGGCACTGAGAATTCTGGGTTTTGGCATCCAGGCCTGGGATAGTCCCAGGAAGCAGAAATGTACTCGAAGGAAGGGCCCCGAGTCAGGCAGCGTCAACCACACCACTACAAATCTCCAGGATTGCAACACGAGCCTGGAGCCCCTCCCCACCCACTCGCCTGGGTCCACCACTTCCTGCTGCTGTGAGCTGACAGCTGTGCCAGACGGCGGCATGGCTAGGGCAGCGTGCAGAGGAACCGGCGCGGCTGCAGAGCGCATGCGTGTGTGTAGGGGGTGGGGAATGCAGGAGACCATCAAATACAAGGGCTTAGGAGTCCTGGGAGGGATCTGAAACCCTCCATAACTTTGTTCCCTATCTTTGCCTCTATCCTCTTCTCTCCAAAAGCCAGTTCCTCTAAAGCAATTGGCTCCAGAGTGGAGCCTCAGAAGCTAGACTCGATGCCTCTCTCAGTAATGTCAATTCCTTGAGCCAGAGTCCACTTCAGTGATCATTTCCTAGTTTCATAAAATGCATAAATGTTTGCATCGTTTTACAGAAGCAACTGCGGTGTCCTGGGCTCTCTGAAGACAATGCAATAGCTCAGCTTGAATGAGCTGGTCAGGTCCCTACCCCACCTCACCCCACCCCCCATCCCCACCAGGCTGAGGAAGAATCAGCTGGGGGTCTGGGGGCATGAAGTGGGCAGAGCACACTGAAATCAAGGTTTCAGAGGCCTAGCTGGCTGTAGGCCCTGAGTTCTGCTCATGGCCCTGCAGAGATGTGCCTAGGAGCTGATTGGCAGGACTTCCAGTCACCTGCGCATGGACTGTGGCCCTGCCACAGCACCTGGTACATGGCAGAGCTCCCTCTCTTTTAGTGGTGGTTGGATGCAGACGGGTGGGTGGTGAAGCTTGGGAGCCAGCTGCCCCACCTACCACCTCCCCTCCTTCCTTCTCCTCCTCGGGGCTCCAAATGCACTTACCCTGTGCTTGGAGCAGCCCTGGATCAGGCAGAGACTCTCTCTGTCAAGTGTGTGTTATGTTTTCTGTCTGTAGCAAGTCCAGGAGTTGAGCTACACCGGAAAGAAGAGGGCGGATGAGAGGCACCCCTCAGTGCTGCTTGATTCTCAGCCTCCATCAAAGGCCACTGGCCCCAGCCCTTTAACCCTTTCCTGTTTGTCACCCTCCCCCACAGGGCTGGGGGTTTCCAGCCCTATTCTCCAGCTGCTCCAGGAGGCTTTCCTGGGCACTTCCATCCCAGGACGTGGGCTAGGGAGAAGGCCCCCAGGAGAGGTGAGGGCAGGCACCAGAAACCAGGCAGGAGAAAAATGTGGAGACAGAGCTGAACTTGGCTTCAGGGTGTTGAGAAGCGGAGCCGGGAAGGGAGCGTTGTAGGCGGATGGCATCTCTCCTCTGTGCCACAGTCCTCCCTTCCTCTCACTGGCCTCCAAGCAGTCCTTTGCAAACAGTGACCGCCAGCGATGGAGCGCTGCCAGGGCCCCCAGCAGTGGGAGACAGACACAGAGAGGGGACACAGGGCCGGGAGAGCCACTGCCCACACACCAGCACCGTGCCCTCTGCGGAGTGCCACCCTGCAGCTGCCCCACCCTCCTTGGGCTCCCCTATACGCCCTCCCCCAGGGACCCTGCACACTCACCCCATCTCAGCTGCGGGGCATGCAGGCTTGTGGGATTGGGTGGCACCCCCAGAGCCTTCAGGGCTCGCTGTCATCCATGGTCAGTGCCCATAACATGCTGGTGGTTACGGGCCCCGAGGACCCAAAGACTGGACCAGTGGAAGTGACTGAGTGCCACCTGAGAAGCTAGGAGAGCTGAGAGCTAAGGGTTGCCCCCCTGCCTCCCTGTGAACACTCAGCTGCCTCCCCGCGGCTAGCAGCTCTCTCACACTTCCTGATTTCGTTCTTTCTCTCTCTTAAAGAGACAGGCAGCTGAGCCACTGCTGCCACCTTGGCAGGAAGAAGAAAGAAGATGCTCTGAGTTCCCAAGTGGAAGCGATGGGACAAAGGAGTCTGAGCCACAAAGGGGCCAGGGAGTGACGCTGGGCAGCTGTGGCAGGCCCCCGGGTGCTGTTTGGGCATCTCCTGCAGTTCACAGGAGCAGGGAAGTTTAGGGCTGGGCCCATGCTCAATAGAGCAGGTTGGGCAAGTTAACCAAGTGGGGAACTACCTGGAAAGACCGAGTTCCCACACCCAGAAGCCCCAGGGAGGTCCAGAACCTGTGCCTAGCCCCTCCTCGGAGAAGGTGGGTCTGACTCATCTTCCCAGTGAGCCTGCAGCAACAAAGAGCAAGCAAACACTGAGGCCAACGTAGTGCCCTCCAGCGTGACCTTGAACACAGCACACAACCCCTCCTAGACAGTTTTCTCATCCGAGGCATGAGGACAGTAACATTTACTATTGGTTTTGTGGATGACATGGAACAATGTATTTGGAAATGCTTGGGAGACTGGAGAGCACTTTACAGACTGGCGTTGAGGGCATCGAGCCCCAGACATGCCAGCTTCCCAGCCAGAACTCAATGGCCCAGATGAAATTTCCTAGGGGGCTGCCAATGTCTGTCCTGCTCTGGTCAGCTCCGAGATGGCAGTTGGATAAGAAATGGTTAAAAGCAGGAAATTCCATGTTTCTATAGAATGGTGGAGGGACTTTCCCATGGCCACACCTGGTGGTTTCCTCTGGCAGCCCCTCCCCCTAGCACTGCGACACCAGAACAGGAGCCCAGTCGAAAAGTACCTCCTGCTGATAACCAGGGGTGCTGCCGCTGGGCCCTCCCAAAGGTGCTGCCTGCTGCTTGTCACAGCAGAACCCAGAGGAATGTCCCTGAGATCCTCCTCCTCTCCACCCAGGAGTCCCAGCTTCCCACCTGCTGGCACACGGTAGACCTGCACGTCCTTGGCACCCTGTGATTGGGTGGGGCCATGTGATTTCCCAGCCAAAGTACTTAATTGCTGATGCAAGACCTGCTCCCGCCATACAGTGTGACTCTACCAGACGTGGGAGCTGCTGCTACTGCGGTCTGAGGGCCGGAGTGACCGTCATGAGCAGAGCCCCCTGCTGGCCCACAAGGGACGTGTAGCTTTGGTGAGAAATCAACCTTTGTTTTAAGTCGTTGAGGTTTGCAACATAATCTAGTCTATCCCTAAAAGTCCACCTATTTTCCACCAATAAACCTGCTTAGTTCTCACCAGGACCCCTACTCATCTCTCCAGCAAGCCCAATCTCTCTTTTCTAGTGTCTTAAGTACCTTCGAAAGCAATGAATGTGTGTGTCTAGCACCTACTAGGAAGCAAGCACTGCATGCTGAGGTCACAAAGGCGAGACCTAGGTATTCTGCAGGAGTTGGGGTTCGGGGACAGCAGGGCTAATGCTCTGAGATATGTACTTCAGCAGGTGGTCAAGAAGGGCTTGCCAAGAGAAAGGATGCTCCAGCAGACTTTGGAGAAAGGGGAGTTAGGCAGACAGTTGAGGGTCAAAGATAAGGAATTCCAGGCAGTGGGTGCACTCGAAGAGGCACAAAAGTCTGAGAAGGGGGTGTGGTCACAGGAGAGGTGGGAGGTGGGCTGGAGAGCTGTGTGGCGACAGTATTGCAGGCATCCTCAGTGAGGTCGCATCCTCTGCGTGGACACAACAAATGAATGTCTTGCCTGTGGTTTTGAGCTGCTGGCCCCAGCTGGGCAGCATGGCTATTGTTTTTCAGCTGGGTTGGCACAGGGGCCTGGCGGCTCCTGAAGGAAGAGGAAGTCTGTAAGAGGCCTCAGCATGTGTTCTCAAGTGGCTCTGAGGAGTCATAGAAATAGAAGTGGCAAATCAGAGGTAGGACAAGGACTAGAGGCTGGAAGAAGCGGGTCTTTGATGGCAGCTCTCAGGGAAAGAGGTCACGTCTGCCTTCCACCAAGGGAGGCTAAGCGGACAGTGGAAAGGACAGGGTGGAGGTTTGCCATCAGAGAGGATTGGGCCCTGACTCTACCACTGGCTCTGCATGACCATGGGGCTTGTGGGAAACAAAACAGGATGAAGCGCCTGCTACCTGGTGGCCCTGAATAAATACTAGTTGCCTTTTCCGCCACTACATGGCTTGAGCCTGTTTGTCACAGCTGCCTCATCTGTCTAGCACCTAAAAGGAGAGGGAAAAGGAATAGGGCAGGTGGGTGTGGAAGAGGTGGGCCAAGTGTACTCACCATGCTCAGTCACTTATGAAGGGCCGAAGGACGAGGTCTCAGAGCCCCGCTCCTTGTCACCAGTGAGCTCTGGCCAGGAGCTTTGGGTGGGGAAAGAGGGACAAACACTGCAGCCAGACCTGGCACTACTCTCCCAAGCAGTGGGGAAAGGGGCTGTGGGAGCTGAAGGAAACTGGGCCCCGTTTACATATCTCTTAACTCTTCAAACTTCCTACTCACCATTCCTTCCCACTCCCTCAGCTAAAGCCTTTGCCTTAAACTTCACTGAAATTAAAGCAGCGCTCAGCAGGCAACTCCCTCATCTTCCCACCCCCATGTCCACTGCCTGCCCTGCATCACACCTGCCTCCCCTCCCAGAGACGGAGGATCTCTTCTCTGGCCTTGACCAACCCTTCCATCTGGGCTCTGTCCCTTGCCCTCTCCTGCATATTCACTCTTTCCATTCGACTAGGTCCTGCCCTTGAGCAAACAAGCATCCACATCGTCCATTTCAAAAACAAAAACCTGGGCCCTTGACCCCTTCTGATGCTTCCCATTCAAAGCAACACCTTTGAATGAGCTGCCAAGAGTTCCTGACTCCTGCTTCTTTTTCCATTTGCTGCCTAACCCACTCCAATCGGACTCATTTTCCTCTCTACTGAAGTGCTCTTGTCCAAGTCACCAATGATTACCTTTCTAAGGCCTCATTTTACCCCACCAGCTTTTGACAGCTGGTCCTTCCCTCCTTGTGGAAACACCTCTCCTGGTTTCTGCTGCTGCTCTCCCAGCCACCTACCTCTCACCCACTCTATCTTCTTTGCTGGCTCCTTCTCTGCAGGATTTCTAATTACTGATACCTTCTCTTTTTTCTATTTATATATTATTCCTGGAAATCTCGTAGTTCGAATACATCTATAACGTAATACCTCCTAAATTTGTTTTTGGGTATGATCTGTCCCTAAAACTTCGTATTCATAAGAGTCTATTTGCTATTTCCACTTGGATGAGAAATAGTCATCTCTACTTTACCAGGTCAGACAGAATTCTTGATTAACTGTACTACTTCCCTGCGCCATGGCCGTTCTTGACCACATTGTTTCATTTTTACAGTAACACTTATTTTGCTTATTTATCTGTTCTCTCTTGAAACTAGAGAGCTCCATTATCTGTTTCTCCTGTTCAATTTTGTGTGACAGTGTTTGGCACACCGTGAAGCTTAAAGTTTGTTAACTGACTAATGAACAAGTCTTTGGCATATGTAATATACCAGTGTTGCTGACTCTTGGATAAAAGGAAGCTTCATATGCCTATGGCCATAAACATTTCGATGAGCTCATCACAAAGACCATTTCCTAATTCATACCCCACTGGTCTCCTTTTTTGGTTTTTATCTGGATGGAATAGATCTGTGTTTCGACTGTGTTTATTGTCACAAGTTTCCATTGAACTCCCATTGGAACATGTGAAATGAATTGAGGATCCTAAAAGAATAGTCCACCCTTGCCTTAGGACTCTGAAAAAACTCTTTGGTCCTTTGCTCACAGCTTAAGAACTAGCTCCACCTCACAGCTCACCACCTATACTCAGGAGTGGAAACTCATCCATAGCACAGGGTAGTAGGACAGTTAAGATCAAGGGACCAGCAAGAGAAGCTCAAGATGTAGCTCTACCATGAAAGTGAGCGTGAGGGAAAGGTGGCAGATTGGAAGTCCATGAGAGAGCTGAATAAAAGCTATAAATAACCTCATAGGATAAACCTTAGACCTGCAACGTGTCTAGTCTAGGGTAGAACTCCTTGTATTACCGTTGAACACTGGGCACTCCCTCGGACACTAGAGATTTCATCCATCCGCAGGGGCTTCTGGTATTAGAATAAGCCCACTAAACCTAATTGTGGGCCCTAGGAGCTTGAGGATGCATTCATTATCTTTGAAAAACCTCACCTTTGAAATTATGATCTGCTGGAATCAATATCTAAAGGAAAGAAAGCATTTCTGTATGCACCCCCCCGCTCCTACCCCTGACAGCACAAGCATATGGGTCAGCTCTTCTCCCAGAGGCAGGGGGCTGCCAAGGGCACAAAGACTCAGGGCTTTGGTCGTAGAAGAACTAAAACCTTCAGTCACCCTTGGTTGTTGCTGGCAAAACTTCCAAGCAAATTCACAGGCCCCACTCTTCCAAGCAGGGAAATCTGACTGGGGATAGAAATGAGAACAGTCCTCATTGAAAACAGAGGAGGAGGATTCTGTGGAGGAAACGGTTCTCATGGCAACAGACTGCCCAATGGAGAGCTGGAAGACTTTCTACACAACCTCTCCGGTTCCACACATGGTCTAAACAGAAATGCTAGGGGGGGAAAAATCCACATTCTAACCGTCCATGTGCCGTGCCTGGGCGGGGGAGGGAGAGGTGGCTGGCTCCCAGCAGCACCTAATTTCTTGTTCTGTTGCCAGGCAGGGCTCTGTTACCACAGACGAATCAAAATCCCTCCTGGATAGCTGGACTCCTGGATTGGAGATTTCAGGCAGTAGAGAAGAGATACGAACTGCAGCATCGAAACCTAAAAACGTATTTTATTTCGAAGTTGTGCTTTGGATTTTCCCCAATCCGACATCTGTTGCGCGACAGTCTTAGGTTCACACAAAGCATCTCCAAGCATACATACGATATTCCAGTTATCAACACTATTTAAAGAATATACCATTGTACACAAACGTGACATACAAGTCAGACGCCACAACATTGCAATTCCCTGGAAGATCAAACTTCTCTTCTGAACGTGAAGTATATCCACACCAGCCCTTCCAGTGGTCTGTTCATCCTGTGGCTGGCGTCATCTCTCATCTCCTTGGGGAGAAACCAGGGTGCCCTGAGGAGGTTGGCTGAGACCAGTGTTTCCAGTTTCCAGGCTGCTGGCTGCAAACTCCTCTCTTTTTCCAAATGGGTATGCTGGTAGCCCCACCCCACTTCTGTTCCCCAGACATCAGGGTCCACACCAGGAAAAGGATCCATGCCTTAGGGGCCAGAGCAGGGCTCTTTGAAGCATCATGCTGGTTTAGGCAAGCATATCCGAGGAAGGCTGGTCTCCTTAGGCCCAGGTGGCCAGCTCCTTTTAGCTTTTCGGTGTAAAAATCACAGTGTGCAACCTTAATTCCAGTTGACTGCAATGAGCTCTGCTGAGAAGGATTCTCCTCCTATGGGTTCCTAGTCCCCTTGACAGGACCATCTCACAAGTGTCAGGAGCACCAGAGAGAGGAAGACAACTTGGCTCTCAGAGCTGGGGAAGTAGGTGACCATTCACACACTGTCCAGTTCATGATGCAAATCAGCAGGTGGACACTGACCCAAGGGGATCGTGAACACAGTCACGTACAGGGCTGAAAGAGAAGTAAGGCAGGAACAACAGAATAGGTCCGAAGTGTTATTAAAAAAGCTTTGCTTTTGACTTTCTTAGAGAGGAGTGTGCTGGGGGGAGGGGAAAAGGGCAGGTATGGGTACCAATTTGGATCAAGTGGATCAAAAGGAATGTAAAGTGAAGGGTGGGGTTCCATTTTCAGCAAGGAAACAGATCCTCGGGTATAAAAGACTGATGGCTCGAAACCTGTGTCAGTCCCGGTGATAGACAAGGACAGGCCACTAAACAGAGCAACGAAAGCCAAGAATCCAGAGGACCGAGGGTTGCCTCTCACAGGCTGATTCGCTTCCCTGAAGGCTCTTCTTTTCTCCCTTTCATCCCTTGGGATGGTTTTCCTAGTGTTGCAGGTTATCCTCTGAGTTAGCAATTTCCCATCAACTGCCCTTTTACGTAACACAGAATGAGGAAAATCCTACCACTTCCACAGAGCCAACTACCAACCTGAAATGTTGGTCCAAAAAGCATCTCTAGGCTAAAGATAAGAAAATTCCGTTTCCTATCTGAAGGGCAACCCATCTCTCCTGAAGTACAGAAAATAATAAAAATAATAAGGCTAAAAGTGCAGCTTTAAAACCAGAAAACAGACAAGAGGAATGAGTTTCAGCGTTAACTCAAGTAGGTATCTGAGACTCATGAGCCTGGGGTGTGACTGTCCTCAGCTCTGGTCCTCCTGGGACAGTGTGATTGATGCTAAGGGAGCAGGGACCATGGGCACCAGGTTTGGAGACTGAATTAAAGCAGACAAGGGCATCATTTTTGCTTTTTGGAGGGGAACTAGGAAAAAGGCCAAAGAAAGGCCAAAATATTCAGCATCCAAATTTTAATTTTCTTAGATTCCAGCCTTGGGAAGACATTAGAGCCTGTGGGGCCAAGGTTCTTAGTTGTCTTTATTTAGATAACAGAAAACAGGTTTTAAAGAGAAATGTCTCTTTAATCTAACTAGGGCTCTCCCAAGCCCCTGTTGGTCCCTGAAAGGAGGGGAGACCTCATAGAATAACCAAACTAGCGGGGTGAACTTCACATAAGCTTTCATTAGGGAATAACTTTGGGGTTAGCAAAGCTGAATTTAATTTTTTAATAGGGTAATGAATTTTATGTCTCAAGTGGCCAAACAGGTGGGAGGAAGAAGGACCTATTTCTTATCTTTTCCAAACCTGCCATAAACACAATAAAACTCTCTTAAGACTCTTTACCCTACAAGGAACCAGCTATAAAACTGTCTTATATAGGAAAATGTCTTAGATGGGAAACGGTCCATCAAAGATAAGAACCCGAGAAATGTCTATACATTCAGAAAACTTGAGAAGTTTCACAAGATTGGGCTGTAGTAGTTCTAGAGGATGGAGGGGAGCAAAAGCAAACACCAATGACCAATTCACACCAATAGAAAGAAGACAGAAAGCCCCCAACTCCCAAATTACAGGATTGAGTCCCATCCTGCTGAATTCCATGTGATGGAGAGATTTCAAAGGCTAGGTAGGTTCTCTGGCCCAGACAGAACAAGATTTGTAACGGAAACAGAGACCCCTGGTGGCTCCTGTGTGAACTGCCACAATAACTTAGAGACTGGTCTAGGACCAGGAGAGGCTACACATGCCAGAGACTAGAAAAGTGTGTGAGTGTGTGTGTGTGTGTGTTTGTGCACGTGTGTGTGTGTGTATAAAACAAAGAATGGACTAAATGGACTATATATGATTCTCTATAATCAGTACCCCAAACAAGATGCCACTGAGAGCTAGATGTCAGTAGCTTACCATGTGGTCAGGCATCCCCTGCGTCTGAGGGGACTGAGACTTGAGCCCATGTCCGTGTGACTTGCCTGGCCAGATTTCACAGTGACCTGATAATGAGAAAATCTACCTCTGGCTAACCTAAGGACAGTGTGTACTGCATCTGGCTGGATTACGACAACGGGGGAAAGCAGAGGGCAGCAGGAAGGGCAGGGCAGGGCGATAACGAGGGCTTCATTCTCAAGGTTTTGGGTGATGGGAAGGCTAATTCCTGTAAGAACAACTTAGAATCTAATTTTCCACTGAAGTCCCAAGCTACTTAAATAGGAAGGTTTTAATAACAGTCAGTCCTTCTAGTCCCCTTGTCTAGAACAATTAAATTATATCTCTCAGACAGTACAAGACTTGTCAGTGGACTGTGGGGAAGCTGATGAGTTGACACCAGGGCTAGTGGCATTTGTTTTGGGGAAGACGGTGGGCTTGGGTCGTGTGGCTGGTGGCTTGACGGGGGCAGCCATCTTGACGGACTTGACAGGCCTAAAGGCGCAGGCTATGTCCCCAGCAGTACTGGCACTGCGCTGGAAAGCGGGCTCGGGGTCCTTGAGGAGCTGGGTGTGCAGGGGGCTGGAGGGCTCCGATGTGGGGGCCACCACTGGGGAGGTCTTGAGGGGCTCCAGGGTGTCCAGGACTACGTCGGGGGTGTGCTTGACGCTGCTCTGCCGCTCCAGCTCCCGCAGCTCATTCAGGGCAGAGTTCATAGTTGCCTCAATATCCTGCAAAACAGGAAAAAGGAGGAGGTGAGGCAAATGTAGGGAGAAGCCCCCGAGGATCCTATTTCAACACCATGGGCTAAATTGTGGAGAAACCAACGGCAATGAGATGTCCAGACTATTTTACTTGGCCAAAATCCTTGAACATATGAATGTTCAGAATGTGGGGGAAGGGGGACAGAGGGATTTCCATTGCCATGAGATTTTTTTTCCTTTAGAAAGAGTGGTTGAGATGTTTTTTAAATAGAGTCCTCGCATTTGAGAGATGTACCCTGAAATATTTTTGGACGGAGTATTTATACAATCCAGTGAGGAGGGAAAAGGTGGTTGAACTAAGAGTGGCCAGGAGTTTGGCCAGGAGTATATGGGATTCATTATCCTATTCTCTCTGTTTTTGCATACGTTTGAAATTGTACATAATAAACATTTGTTTGTCAAGTGGTAGAGATGAAGTGTGATCTTCGTTCTCGTAGACGGCAAGGCCCAGGGCAAGGGCTGAGGAAAGGGTCATGTGCCCTGGCCGGGAAGATGCCCTACCCATCCCACCCAGCTTGATGAAGCATTTTCCTTCTACCCATCACCAAGAGAGGGGACCAAAGAGTGACCAGGAGGGGGCGCCAGAGCCCACATAGGTGAAGTGCCTGCAAGTCACAGGGGAACACTCCAGATTTTAGGAAATTGCAGTCCTATCTTAGGGGCTCAAGGCAGAACCAGAGACCCTTCCGATGCAGCCAACTGCCTCCCAGGGAGACCCCCCAGCTCCCTCCCTCTTTCTTTCCCTACACATATATATTTGGCACCCTCAAACCACCACAGGGCTCCTTCTCTTGGGATTGAAAGATTGAGTCTTCCAAGCAAAGCTCCTTGGTTAAGGTATCTATGTCCTACAGGGTGATCTATGAGTTCTGTTGACAGTGATTCAATTTCACTCATCCTTGTGATGTTCTCAAGCCTTAAAAATGCTCAGAACTCCATCTCCTGCCAGAGTCCTGCTCTGCAGCTAGAGTCTATCCCAGCCATGTTCCTATTCTGACATTCCTACTAACACCTGGCCAAAGAGAGAGCTGGGAGGATTCCCCCGGTGCAAGGCAGACTGCAGCCAAGAGCTTAAGTAGAGGCACAGAAATAGAAGGCTAGCAAAGCGAGACATCTCGGGCCCGGAGCTTAACACTGAGCTCCCCAGGTACACCTTCCCTAAGCAGAACACCACAATTAAGCCAATGAAGAGCACACCCAGCCTCTATTGCCCCCTGGAAGATGGGCTAAGGAGAACCTCAACTCCGTTGAAGCAGAAAAGGGCAACAGTGAGCCCTTCGTTCCTACCTGGTCTAATGAAAATTATAGAGTTGGGAGAGACGTCTGAATGAGCTGCTTGTAGTGAGCCTGGTAGTCGGATTTTTAGAGGTGGTGCAGCGTTTCTAATATTTCATGGAAAACAGAGACTTGTCAGTGTGGGGTATACATGGACAGATTCCTGTAACCAGGAAGCTCATTTCCACTGCACCTGGAGGCTTGAACTGGAAGCTCTTCTGGTACCTGAGCCACTGGGGGCAGAGTATTTTGGGGCTTTCAAGACCAGGAGCAGATTGTTGACTGAGTATCTATCTACCTACCACTAGGGACCAGATATTAGCCTCAGGAAATGGAATGATGGGGATGGGCAGAGTGATATAAAAATGAGGCCAGAACTGCATCTGAGCCTCAACACTTGGGCAGTTTCCCAGAGTTGATCTACCAGGGTCTCGGGACTCCAAACTTACGCTGAATGGACTCTATCAAAATACTTTATCTGTAACTACCGGCTTTGAAAATTACAACAGCCTTGCACATAGCCCATATATGAGCAAGAAGCCTAAATCCTTTTATTCTCTCTTTAAGTTCTTCCTGGAGAGAGAGGGATCATCAGACTTCTTGGAAAGCCATCTCATCAGGTCCAGATATCCGACAGTCTCTGAACTTGGTATGTAATGTACCCAGCACAGTTGTTTCAAGTTCTGTCATAATTAGCATGGGCTGCACTAGGCAGTAGTGACATGTGTAGACTCATGCCAGCTGTTTGTCCAGGAGCCCTCAGTTACCTGTGCAATGACTTCAGGATCAACGGGCCGGTGGTTATTGAAGCTTTTTGACCTTCCGGCTGTCACGGTCTTCCGGATCTGCGGACTGTCCAGCCGATTCTTCAGGGATGAGTGGCGGCTGATGGAGTTGAGGCTCCCGTGCCCACTGATGGAGCACTTATCAGGCCCTTCCTTGGGAAGACTCTGGCTCATGATGGGCTGGGAAGATGGGCGGCAGCCAGCCCCCACCCCCGGGGAGGTGGGGTCAGTCAGGGAACTGCTCAGCCCATGGCTGTCGCTCCGAAATGTTTTCCGGATGCTCCCAGATTCTGGCCGTTTCCTTTGCCTTCAATCACAAACAGAGAGGGCAGTGTGACCAGGGAGCCCTTGCTCTGTGGAAGCTAGGATGAGTGAGAGGGGGGCCGACGCTGGCACCCAGGGACTTGTGGAAGGGTAGGGACACAGAGCAGGCTCTCTCCCTTGCTTTCACCATCTCTGTTCCCCTGCCACCCCCACTTGGGTAAAGAAGTGGATACTTACTTGATAGTCTTGGGCTTTGAGTTCTCAAGATGTAAGGTGCTGTCAGGAAAAACGTCTGATTAAGTGAAAGTTTCTAACGGGAGAGAGATTCATGGAAAGGCTCCCCCTATTACCTGCTTTGAACAGAAAGTAGGCCCCAGGTAGGAGAAAAACTCTCACCATCACCAAGGAGGTGGGGAATGGCTGCTAAGAGGAGAGTTGACTTTTCCAAATCTTAAGTCTGTTTCTCAGTCCAACTATAAGGCAGTAATCATTTTGGGCTTTGGCAAGAGGCCGTTGTTGTTTTTTTTAAACAGATGTGAAACAGTTTTCAAGAGGCTGCAATGTTGCAGAGTTAGGGCCAAGTTTGTGCATTTTCTTGGGGGGTGAAAATATATCTACATGACCCTAAGTCACCCAGCACTGGGTTGAACCCTGGCTCTGAGTCAGTTTGTTTCAGACCACTAAGGCGCATACATAATTGTTTGGCAGAGTCCTAGTTATAGGGGTGTTGCCTACTGCTGAGTAATTTCATTTTCTTTTGGAATCGGATTCGAAAGGACCTAATACAAGAAGCAATGAAACGTCTGGTTTGGGATAAGAGCTGAGCAGCTCTGATCTTGAATCTATAAAGAGCGACTGGGGCTGAGGCGGGGGCTGAGGATGGAAGAATGGGAGGGGTAGGGCCTGAAGGTAAGGAGCTGGTCTACAAGGCACGGCCAGCATTCCAAGTCAGTTCTGCTCTTCACCGGTTAGGTCTTCCTCACCGTTTATCCCCAGAGCCCGGTCCAGGACCGGGCACATAGCAGCTACTCCATGAACAGTTAGCTGCGGGTGCCAGCCATTCTTGAGTGGAAAAAGGATGTTCTCAACGTCTTATGGGGCCCAGTTGAAATGAGTCTTCCTCTGCCAAGTCCTCCCTGCACCCCAACTCCAATGGCAGGCAGAATCAATCACTCCCTCTTCTGTTCCTTTGGCGCATCCGTGACATTGTTTGTTAGTTACCTGCCTATATAGCATTTACCCTGCCAGACAAGTTCTGAGGCCAGGGACGATCTTATTCCTCACTGAATAACTAGCATCGATGCTTGGCATAGCAGTAGGTGCTCAATAAATGTGTGGAATTAATTGAAATGCCACACCCCAATAACTCTGCTGATTTCCTTTTTATACTTGAGGATGGCTGAGTCACGAGGCGAAAGCTGCTAAGATTTGTAGAGTGGCTGACGTGTTCCAGGTCCTGGGCCAGGCCCCGGGGATGTAAACAGAGGAAGACAGAGTTCCTGGCTTCAGACAGCTCAGCCCGGTGGAAGATCTAAACAGAGCAGGAGTCCTGAGATATCCTCCAGCGGCTTTCGGAATACAGAATACGGGCATCTACCTCGGCCCCGGGGAGCCTGGGAGTGTCAAAAAGCCTTCCCCAAAGACGTAAATCTCAGACTAAATCTTGAAGGGAGAGAAGGCTGTAACCAGGTGAGGAGACAGCAGGTGTGAAGGTCCAGGGGTGAGAGAGAACCCGGGGCACTCAGGAAAGTGAGGGGCCTTGGGAAGAGTGATGTGTTGGGCAGGAGTTGAGGCTGGAAGGCAGAGTCACTCGTAAGGGTGACTGCTCCCCATTGACCAGCCGGTGTCAGGCAGACCATGTCCTCCAAACACCCCATCCTGACACTGGTGACCAAGGAAGGAACTTAAGAGAACCGCCTCGACTTTCTGCCAGATGTTCATCTTTTGACTCTTTCGGCTACGACTCTCTACAACTACTTTGTACAAAAGGCATTAAATATGTGATGGCTTAAAAATATGTGCCTAACTAATTACCTAACTCTCCCTCCACCAACCTTGCCTTAGTTTCTGGGTTGATTACAGGCTTAGGACCTTATGATTATAGGTTTATAATTAACATAGACTTGTAAATAAAAAAAAATGCGTTTAGCCCACAGTTACTTTTTACTAGCATGCGCTCCCCAGTAGGGCACTATGCTGGAGGGAAATAAAATCCTCAATCATTTTTACTGGTCTGACTTCTATTATAACTACACTAAGTGAGCTGAATAAGCTACATTACTAACAACTCGAGGGCGAGAGAGATAGAGAAGAGCCACGTGCCCCAACCACGCCCCCTGCTACCGTCTGGTTGGAAAAAAGCCAAGAGATCTGGGCGACCTGGTGCAGTTTAAAAACAACAAGCATCTTTTATTCTCCTTCCAGTTTCAGTGTCCAGAGGCTACGGTTAACAGGTTTTCAATGTGCAAATCGTTTCATTCCTCCAAAGCCAGAGGGGAATAAAAACTGTACATCATTTCCAATCCATATTCATCAGGAGCGCCCTGGGGCTTGTCATCCTGCTGGCACTGGGCCAAGTTTCAGGGTCTGGCGGAAAGAGGTCTGTAGGCTTTGGGACTTGGTGTCTGGCCCCTTGAGATGAGATTAGTTCTCCAATAACCTGAATGTCTCGAGGGGAGGCAGCAGCTCGCAGGCGTGGGATCCCTCTAGGCAGCCAGATCGGGTGTGGGTGGAGTTAAAACCCCAAGATGTTGCTAACAGCCACAATGAAAGCTGGGGGCAGAGTTAAGAGCCTGCTGGACAGGAGTGGGAATCTGCAAAGGGACTAATAGGGAAGGATAATACACAGGGCTAAAGCAATAGGGAAAAAATGGGATATTATTTTACTGGTGTGAAAAGGCAGGAAGAAAGGGAGCTAGGGGTTAGACAAATGAATACAGCGCTTAGGATAAAGCTTTCTTTGGGGGCACAGTGGTCTCCTTTCCTCCACAGGAGCAAATACAGGACGGGGGAAAAACACACATGACATCGAAATAAACCCATCTGGGGTAACATGAGCCTAGCAGAAGACACACGAGACTTCGGATCATCGGGCAGACAAGGGCCAAGGAAGACATCACAGACTATTATTTGAGTAAGAATTGGAAAAGAGAAGGCACCTCTGAGAAACAGTACAAAACCAAGTTGCCTAAAGTAACCAAAGCAAAGCTTTGGCCAAAGTTTTAGCAGTCAGCTGGCCAGGAAGGTCTGCCCCGACAGACGCGGCGGGAGCACAGAGCGGAGCACCCTTCCACAGCGGGAGGACAGCTAGCTGGAGACCTGAACCTGCCCAGAAGGCCTGTGGACGCTTCCTCAGCCCTGTATGCCCTGTAGCAGCAATGAGCACATGCAAACTGTTAGGCCTGGGAGAGCTGGGAGCCCTCCCTGCAGTACAGGGATGGAGGGGGTTAGGCGAGAGGGTGAGGCTGGGTGTGGCAAGTCATTCAGAGGAGCAGAAAATGAAAAGCAGAGCTTACTTGTTGATGTTTGCAAGATAAATATCGGCTACATGACCCCCACTGGGACAGCTGGCCCCCGCTCTGGCTGTCACCTTTTCTTCAGGTGGCTCAGAAATGACCTCAATCTCAGACTTGGGGCTGGACCTCTCCACGACACCGTCCTCGCTGGGGAAGAAAGGGCAGGCAGGCAGGGAAAACAACAACAACACAAAAAGCAGTGTTAAATCGGCATGATGGCCCCCCAACACACACACGCGACCCCGCAATGGCTCTGAGGCAGCAGGAATGCCTGGCTGGGCCTAGCTCTGTAAGCAGAGGCAAGGAAACCTAAGGGCCTTTGGAGGGTTGTTTAAATAAAAATAAATAATCCCGCTGAGTTCTGCAGGATCCCCAGCTCCTCCGGAAAGCTGGGCTAGGGGACACCTGGATTCGAGGCATCTGCCTGCTACCCCACACTGCTTTCCTGGGGCAGCTGTGCTGGGGCCACCTCCTGGAGAAAGAGGCGGCCAGTCCAGGTTGCGGTTTATCTGCTGAGGTCCTGAGCACTGCCAGGTAAGGACAGTCCGCTCTGCGGTGGCTCTGGAGATGCCGGCGTTGAGGCAGGACCCCGCCACACTCTGTCGTAGCGCATCCAGCCCCGCTTAGAGCGTCCCGGCCGGTCCCAGGTCTCTCCACTGCTCTCCTGGCCCCTCTGGCTACTGATGACAAAGGGCCCCTTCTCCCCCACATTCATCTTCTCTCAGTCCTGTAGTGAAGTCATAATGCTAAGTTTGGGAGGGTCCTGTCCACGCTCAGATGGCCACCGGCTTTGCGATGTTATCAACAGGGAGGATTTCCCCGCAGAACAAGCTGGGGAGAGGCTGGGAGGGTGCAGACTCATTCAGGATATCAACCTTTAAAAAATAATATTAAGGGAAGGACTAAAAACACTGACAGCATCTTATCCAAGGGGAGGGAGTTGGGGGCAGACGCAGGGCAAAGGGACAGGGGCCTGGGCTGGCGTCAGGGGCCACGGGGAAAAGCCTCCTCCGGGAGCCATTGCCTCAAAGAGCGGGAGCCAACTGGCAGCCCACCTGATGAAGCCTCCTGGGACCAGTTCACATGCCCTTTGTTCCCTGACATCCTTTCCCCTCCCCTCCCCTGTCTTTCCCCAAATCTACCTCATCTGGGTTAAAAGAACTGGGTCATTTCCGCAGGCTGCTTAAAGTTAGATTTCTCTGAGAAAAGGAACTCATCGTTTTCATTTAAGTGGCAAAACGCCATCAGTGGCCCAATAGGTTGAAGTGAACATAGTTGTTTAAAAGGAAGGAAGAGAAGTAAAAATGTTTTCCCAACCTGATCTTTCTAATAAGGAAATGTGAGTGGTCAAATAATCACGTTTCATTATCACTCATCAGGCATAAGTGTGGATGGGTGCTGGCTGGCTAGTTTCTAATGACGGTGGATGGGGGAGTGGGAAGGGTTCGGGGTGGGTGTGGGACGGCCGTGGAGGCGTGATGTGCAGGGAAAAGGAGTACGAAGAGATTGAAAAACAATTTTCCATCGAGTCTGGGGATCCTTCTAGGAACTGTGTGACCTCAGGACCGTGTTGGTTCCCCCTGGGGGTTAGTCTCCCTCATCCTCCTATGGCTCCAGAAATAAAGCCTCATTCCCACAGTGGAGCCAGGGGCCCCCGAAGGTGCAGGGGGCCCAACGTACGTGTCTTGGACCACGATGTACTGATGGGGGATGAGTCCGTCGATGCCATTGTGCCGGCCTTCCCACCAGTCGTCGGAAGCCCGCTGGTAAAGCAGCAGGGATGCCCCCTTCTTGAAGGACAGCTCTCGGGCTGTCCGGCCCACGTAGTCAAACTTGGCAATGGCCTCGATGGGCTCACACTCTGAGAGGGGTATAAAAGAAGGAAACACATGTTGGGCACTCACAGACTCGGGAAACTGAGTAAAAGGCCAATCAGCTGAACTTACAGTGGTAGGAAGATAACCTTATGAGAAAAATAAGCCACGGATAATGTGTGAAGCCAGTCATTACCAGGTAGACTATACTTCATCCTGAAAACACTTGTCTACCCTTCCTTGCCTTTGCTCACACTGTTCTCAGGAATCCCTATCTCTCTCATCTGCCTGATGAAACACATGAAGTCACAACTCAAATATCACAAGCTCCCATAGTAACTTCTTTGGTATTTCCATAGCTTTTTAGGCCAACGCCTAACATTGGATTTGCCATAGTCGCTTGTAAGCATTATGTTGTTTCTGATTCTTAAATAACTTCATTAATTATAGAACATTTATCATATTGTATTTTAAATAGTTTATGTTATCCATTCCCCCTAGTAGAACACAAGCTTTAGTCTCTATAAAGAGAAAATAACTTTCCCGATCAACTTTCCAAGGAGCAAAATAGGGAAATATATTTTGTGAACACTATATGAAAAAATGTGCATAGAAGTGATTTGAAAAATTAAAAGGGAGTTGCAAACGCAATGCATTTTTACTTTTGTGTGAGCTTCTGTTTTTTCATCTATAAAACGAGGATAACAATAGTGCTTTTTTCATGAAATTACAAGGAGCTGATTAACAATAATTTTTTAAGTTAAATTTATTAGGGTAACATTGGTTAATAACATTATATAAATTTCAGGTGTATAGCTTTATAATGTGACATCAGTATTCTCTATTGTGTGTTCACCACCGGAAGTTTAGTCTCCTTCCGTCA